>NC_041226.1:60237233-60242328 GCF_002837175.3 Physeter macrocephalus
TTTTCCCAGCACCACTTATTGAAGAGACTGTCTTTTCTCCATTGTATATCCTTGCCTCCTTTGTCATAGATTAGTTGACCATAAGTGCGTGGGTTTATCTCTGGGCATTCTATCCTGTTCCATTGATCTATATTTCTGTTTTTGTGCCAGTACCATATTGTCTTGATTACTGTAGCTTTGTAGTATAGTCTGAATTCAGGGAGTCTGATTCCTCCAGCTCTGTTTTTTTCCCTCAAGACTGCTTTGGCTATTCGGGGTCTTTTGTATCTCCATACAAATTAAGATTTTTTGTTCTAGTTCTGTGCAAAATGCCATTGGTAATTTGACAGGGATTGCATTGAATCTGTAGATTGCTTCGGGTAGTATAGTCATTTTCACAATACTGATTCCTCCAATCCAAGAACATGGTATAGCTCTCCATCTGTTTGTGTCATCTTTGATTTCTTTCAACAGTGCCTTATAGTTTTCTGAGTACAAGTCTTTTACCTCCTTAGGTAGGTTTATTCCTAGGTATTTTATTCTTTTTTTTGCCTTGGTGAATGGGATTCTTTCCTTAATTTCTATTTCTGATCTTTCATTATTAGTGTATAGGAATGCAGGAGATTTCTGTGCATTAATTTTGTATCCTGCAACTTTACCAAATTCACTGATTAGGTCTAGTAGTTTTCTGGTAGCATCTTTAGGATTCTCTATGTATAGTATCATGTCATCTGCAAACAGTGACAGTTTTACTTCTTCTTTTCCAATTTGTATTCCTTTATTTCTTTTTCTTCTCTGATTGCCGTGGCTAGGTCTTCTAAATCTATGTTGAATAATAGTGGTGAGAGTGGACATCCTTGTCTTGTTCCTGATCTTAGAGGAAATGCTTTCAGTTTTTCACCATTGAGAATGATGTTTGCCAAGCTGACTTTTTTATGATAATCCATTCAGTATATGAAGGTTTTACGCAAATGACTTGGAACCCTGCCAAAGTAGCATGGAATCTCTGGTTGTTCATGTTTTATTTTTTTTTCGTATTTTTCAGAATTATTTATCAAGTTTACTAAGCTATACATTTTTGTTCAGTCTAAGGTACACTGACTAAGGGGTCAGAAAATTGGGAGAGCTACCTAATTCTCCAATAAATGGAGGTCCACTTTGGTTAAAACATTTACATTATTTGGGTCCTTTAAATTAGGGTGTAGTACTACACGATCTCTAAGGGTCCTGCCAATTTAAAAATTAAATGCAACTAGCTTTCCACTTTTCTTCATTGTTTCTCATACCAACAACTCCAAAAACATACTAAAAAACTAATATTTTAAAAAAGCTTGGGGGCTTCCCTGGTGGCGCAGTGGTTGAGAGTCCGCCTGCCTATGTAGGGGACACGGGTTTGTGCCCTGGTCCGGGAAGATCCCACGTGCCGCAGAGTGGCTGGGCCCGTGAGCCATGGCCGCCGAGCCTGCGCGTCCAGAGCCTGTGCTCCACAACGGGAGAGGCCACAACAGTGAGAGGCCCGCGTACCACAAAAAAAAAAATAATAATAAAATAAATAAATAAAAAGTAAAAAAGCTTATAATTGTTTTTAACTTTTGGATCACATAAAAATACTTCCCTTGAAGTAAATCTTCAATAATTCATTAGGTTTTAGGATTCAGATCTTTATAGTATTTAGGGACTATTGATGGGCTAAGTGACTCAACAATTAAAAACCAATACATTTTCAAATGGGTTTTTCCATTCAACCATATAATTGAACAGTTACCCAAAGGTAAGCTAATCCACTTACCTCCCTTTCGACCTCACCTAAACTATTACAGAAACAGATATTTATAATCTCACCTAGAATTTTAAGACATTTTCAAAAAGTATATTTTTTAAGTAATTCAAAGTCTCAGTGACCGTTATATCTATGTGGACATAGAGAATATATGGCTAAACATTTTCAGCATAGTAATCATTTATCCTAAAAACACCTGATAATAAATTGGGGTAGATTATCCCAGACTGAAAACCTTATTTGCAAATATAGCTTGCTTTTCTATTACTCTACTGAACTATATTACACATTGGGAAAAAAAAAACATTCTATTGATTTTATCAAGTATAAACAGAAACACAAAATACCTGTTCATGTGTGCATTTCTTCACTCATGCTTTCTCTCACCCACTCATTTCTCCCCAATACTGCTTCGCAGATTCTGGTTTATGCTTCAATTTCTGCGATCCTGAACCTTATGCACCCACTGCTGGCAGGTGTCTGCAGGTGTTTGCCTGCAAGAAGTTCATTGACAGTTTATGCAGTAAGAGTACTTTCTAGTGAGAATAGCTGCAAAAGCACTGCAAGCTAAGTAATGTAGGACAATGATGCTTCATATGCTGTGAATGCATAATTATTTATTATTGGTGAGGCAAAGATTCATCATTCTTCTGTGACATTTTATTCCATGGAGAATACTAGTTATCAAATTCTGGTTTCCACAGATATCGTCAGTGTACTGGAAGGACTGCAGCTGTACCATGAGTCTCATGGACATTTAACTTTTGACAGCTGTGAATGCTTCTTTGTGAATGCAGACATTGCTCTTTGACTCAGAGTTTCTGGAAGAACTCCAAGATGCATTCTCGAGCACTGCTGCAGGCTCTCTGAGTGCATATTAGGAGAAGGTGGTCAGAAACGTCATGAATTGTTAAAGTGGACAGATACTTTTATTGTTTTTACACACTTACGTATTTCAGCATGGTTTTAAGTAGATGAAGTGATAGCCAATGATGATTCTAATATTTATAAATGTTCAATATTTGGAGATTCATAATTATGGCAAATCATCCCACTATAATTTTACTGACATTGAGGAAATGCTGACGTACACAAACACTCAAATATTTTCTTTGAGTTTTATGGAGGTTTGCATGTTCCATTCAAAATGAAATTGGACTATTCGATAAAGATGACTGATAAGATTAAGGTCAGATGTTTACAAATGATAAAATATTTATTATTTTATTTGTAGCTATTTGTAAGTGGATGTTGGTTATTTGTGATTAATATTTTCATGAACTAAAGTGATTTATCATTTATTAAGAAAATTAATTAAATCATGGGTATCTCATTGTATGTATTAATTTGAAAAAATTTAGAAAATATGTGTCATGCCAATTTTCAATTTTCAATTATTTTTATAACAAATTCATGTCACAAAGGACTATGGGGTTATACCTCTAAACTTATGCATGAAATTGTTGGTATGAATCCTCCCCAAAGGAATCATTTTAGTATTTTATTATTGATTTTTCTTAGGAGGTATATAATGCATGCTGACTCCTGTTTTATTAAATGTAAAATAATAATTAGTCAAAAACTCAAAAATAGGGGAAAACTGTTGTCAGAGACTTTTTTACTTTAGGAAAAATTATACTATAAATATTCAAAAAGTATTGTTTTAAGAACATTTTGTATTTGGGTTACTGTGACAATAACTTCTGGTAATAATGTTAATAATGTCTTTGATATTCTTAAGGTAGATCAATATAAAGATGGTTTATTTATAAATATATTTCATGACCAGTTTAAGATATATTTTATTATGGTGATATTTTAAAGAATAGTATTATGTATTAATAATGTATTAATAACTTGGAATGTATTCCTATTGTTGATTTAGAATACATTTGACATTATAGAAATGATGAATCACTTAGAAAGTGTCTTAATTGAAGCTGATCACTAAGTATTGATACACATTATTCTCACTTTTTCTTTAAACTGAGATAAAAGTTCAAAAGTGTGCATTTGAATTGGCATAGTTAAGTTGAAAAAATGAATACTGAGAGTCCTTGTAATTCTCTCATAGTCTGGAGCTGCTATGTACTGTCTGTATGAATTACGGAGTATCATCAACTACCTTGAAACTCAGTTTTCTCATCTGTAAGGAAAAATGCTTCATAGAGTTGTTGTAATAATTACATGGAAGAATGAGACAATCTACGAGACAATCTACATAAAATAGCTACCAAATAGTAAATGAGTATATTTATGTTGTATGTATGTACACATTTTATTTACCTTTGATTTTGGATTATAAATGAAGAATAAATTGCCTGATGATGCTTATGTTAACTGTGGTTGGTAAATCACATTAGAAATTGAAAAATATAGTCAAATAGATTCCTGTTTTTTGCGACAAATCAATTTAGGCCTCCATTTCTCTGTATACTATAATACTTCTAAATGTTACCATATCAATACTATAATGAAATACTTTTAAATTTAAAAGTGCCTAGAAATAAATTCATGAGTATCTTCAAATGGGTAAGTAGCAGTGTAGTCATTGATCAAAGTCTGCCTGTATAGCAGTCACTACTTATATAATATAGCAATTAAGGATGCAGATTGATTGTACAAAAAACTGTGCATCTTATACTGGTGATTCAAATCCAGATGAGTTTTTTGTTCATTGGGATATGTAACAATCAATTAAAATTTCAGCAAACATTGAAATATGTCATATGACAATAACTCTGAATCTAGTGTCACTGTAAAAGTTTCATTAGATTGATGGAATATCTTTGATCATGGGATAAAAAATGCATCACCTTAGATTAAACAAAAACTGAGCTGCCGCAGATCTGTTTTTCACAGAAGGTACACCATGCACAAGTGGGCGTTGGATTGCCAATATTTATTTATATGAAGATAACTTTACGTTTTAGGATAAAGTGAATAATTTAAAATCTACAATTTAAGAGTAATAATTATATGTTATTTTTCTTCCAAGGAGATTACATTTTAATACTTAACATTTGATTAACCAGTGTGGTAGTCTTATGGTCCATCGAAGAGAAAGAACAGTGAATTCTTTATATATAAAACCTGTGGTCTACCCAGAGAGGTGTCGTCATAAATGCACATGCGCAACTGATGCAAAGTCAGAGTCAAGAATGGGGTTGAGGGGCTTCCCTGGTGGCGCAGTGGTTGAGAGTCCGCCTGCTGATGCAGGGGACACGGGTTCGTGCCCCGGTCCCGGAAGATCCCACATGCCGCGGAGCGGCTGGGCCCGTGAGCCATGGCCGCTGAGCCTGCGCGTCCAGAGCCTGTGCTCCGCAACGGGAGAGG
>NC_041226.1:60242386-60337924 GCF_002837175.3 Physeter macrocephalus
GCAACGGGAGAGGCCCGCGTACCGCAAAAAAAAAAAAAAAAAAAAAAAGAGAATGAGGTTGAGATCTCTGAGAGCCACTCTACTGCTCTGGAGCAGGTGGCTTCCAACTTACTTTGGACTTAAGCTCTGAAGCAATTAATGCTGCTTTTGAAGCTATACTAATCCTTCTCACAGTGGAAATATAGGTTCATTTAATTACCAATATTTCAGATAGATTGATTAAAAACAAAACAATCTAAAAAATTACAATAATTTGTTATACTTGGAACTGGTTACCAAGCTATTACATCTTTGTTTCAAATTTATAGGTATGATTCTATTTAAACTGAGATTTATTCAGATCTTCATGGAAATTAGAGGCCCTATTTGCATTCAATAAATTCATTAATTACAATTTGCTGTCCAAACTCTGCCTACATTAATTGTGCAAAACACCACTAAACTTCCAAATAGAGCTTTTGCATTCAAATAGATGGAATGCAAGGGTTCAAGTGCAGTTTTTTAACTGACTGACTTCTCTGCACAGAAAGCCTCTTCTAGAAAACTCCTGAAGCAAAATACCCATTTAGGACTTTCTTTTCCAGTTCTACTAACATCCCACTGTTTGATCTGGAGAAAAGCACTTTAGAGAGTACTTCGTCATGCATAAAAAGGCACTTATCTTGTAACAAAATTCTATCAATATAAAATAATCTACCTTTCCTTCTTTATAAGGGTGTAATGAGGATGTAATAAGGAATTTTGAAATGCCTGTAAAATGCCTTGAAATATTTAAAAGAATGGTAGAGGCCCTCAACTCAATGCAATTTAACAGAATTGAATAGAGACCCTCAACAGAATGCAAATCAGGCCTCTTGCCAAATATGAATCATAGCTGTCCTTATTTATTGAGGGTGTCATAATCACCATCATTAGTTATGAGTGCAGCTGTTCATGTTGATTGAATTTCCAAGATATCCCAGAAACTGCACAAGAAACACAGTTTCAGTCTTCCAGGGATTTATATTCCAAAACTGCACTGTTCAATATGGCAGCCATTCGCCACATGTGGCTATTTAAATTTAAATAAATTAAACTTTTAAAAATTAAAATTGTATTTCCTGCATTTACCAGTCATATTTCAATTACTCAGTAGTAGTATGGCTATCATATTAGACAAAACAGGTATAGATTACTTCCATCATCACAGAAAGTTCTATTGGAGAGTACCCTTGCAGAGGCCTGACAAATATATGCTGCAAGAAATACTATTCAAGCATACAATTTATGCAATAGTATTTTTATTTATTTTATACCATTTATTTTGACTAGAGAATGCAGGTGGTTTATCAGAAAGTCAAAATATCTCTGAAATCACCCAACCATCCTGATATGAATAAACTAATTGTTTTATATCAAACATAATAGTGTTTAACACAATATAGGTACTAAAAAATATGTGTTGAATGAATAAACTCGTAAATGGGTATTTCTTGTGTATACAAAGAGCTCATTTTTCTCACTGTTAAGGGGGTAACAAACACAGTAAAATGCTGTTCTCAATAAGGCATGATACTCTAGTTCAGAAAAAAAGAAAACTTTAAGCAGTTATTTGAACACTATGCTGCAGCAAGTGCTAGGTAATGCAAGAGAATGTTCAGATAATCAAATCTTTAATGTTGGTTAGGGGGACAGGAAGGTTTTTTGGTTTATTTTTTTTAAAGACCTATTATAATATTTTAATTTATAAATATTCACATTTTATACTGAAAAGTCTTCATTGTCTTAGCAAAATCAGAAAAAGTGCTATAATAAAATGCTGTCATTAAAAAAAAAATAAACAAACAAACATAAAAACCCTTGATTTTCTAGTTAAGCCTTTGCCTGATACCACTGTTGAAATTATATCATTTTGGGTTGTGTATGATATCACCCAAACATAAAGATATAAACTTTGTGTGCTGACTGACAACAACAGGACCGTTAAGATTTCACTTTAAGATCACACTGTACAGGGACTAAAGTAGAGAAGGGAAAACAGAAGTTTCATAGATCTTTCTTAGGAAAAATCCCTTCAAAACCAGACAGCAACAGCCGCAAAAACTTATATAGCGTTTACTAAGTGCCTGCACATTTCACCTTAACTCTATGAGGTAGGTTCTGCTATCATGGAAGTTGGGGGTTTTTTTGATGAAGAAAGTATCTACAGTGAATTCTCTAGAACAATAGATAAAAGAATGGTAGAGGAAGTGAAAAGCCAGTTAGTTGAAAGGGCAGCACAAACCAAAGTTTGGGAGTTGGGAGAAAAGCATATTTATTTTGAAGGGATAAAAGGATTATGGGAGTCTCCTGTTGAACGAAGGATTCCAGTTGATAAAAGTTGAATAATGTAAGGTTAATTTAGATATTCTCATGCAAACCATGATCCATCTTAAAGTATTGTGAGGAAACTATGTTTTAGGATGATTAATTGTTTTTCTCGGAAAAACCAGAAAGGATACAGAAAATCTAGGCATAACATAATGCTTGTTTGGACTTGTTTCCTAGAAATGACTAGAGATATTTAAGAACCAAGAACTCATGAATTCCAACAGACAGATCATAGCTCCAGGAGGAAGATACACAGAAAAGCTTATCTGGCTCTGTAATGAAACTGTTTCTTTTCCACAGGAATGTGCATATTTCAGTGAGTGAATATAAGCCAGAAGGCAGCAGCCTTTGTTCTAACGGGGCCCGATATTAGTTTGTATATTTAAAATATGTCACAATTACACACTCACTCATCTTCCTGTAGACAGCAGTGAAGATGGGCTGCTGACAATTTCAAGTATAATTACTTATCTTCTCTAAAGAACCATTTTGATATTTCCCTTCACCCATCAGAGTACCAAATAAAGCTACTGTTGCCAGTACACAGCATGATTCTGTATAGTGAAGATAACAGAAGCTAGCTTCTATTAATTACAATTCTATTAATTAATATTGCCAGCTAGAATTGAATGTCACGTATAAGAGCTATGAAGAGAAACCATTTTAGCCAATTAATTTACACTCATATTTTTAGAAAGATATTCAGTGCCTCCATTGATAGCAATGTGTCATAAAAAATAAAATAGTTTCGAGTACTATAGGACAGAAATTAATTTGGTAAAATCATCTTCAACTCTTCATCACTTCTCATATCATTCTTCCAAATATTATCCTTATTTCTGAAGTACATATTTTTTCTTTTTAATTTTTTATTGGGAATGTGAATGTAAATTGAAATGTTCTGATAGTTAAAAATATATATATATGGTGAAAAATAAATTTCCATTCTACTCAAGATTTCCCAGTCTTCCAAGAGGCAATCGTTATTGCTGGATTTCTGTATCATTCCAGAAAACTTCTCTTTTCTCCCTCCCCCTCTGTCTCTCTCTCTCTCTCTCTCTCTCTCTCTCTCTCAGTTTCGACAAGGTACATAGATGATGCTATCTATACTATTAATAATGACAGAACTGTATTCCTATATACACTGTTATTACAGGAAGAAAGGTCTTCCAAGGTATAGATTGATGTGTACCACTTTTCATTTAGTCAGACATGTAGGCCAATCTTAGTCATTTACAAATGCAAGCATCTGTTACAAGGAATATCTTCTTATATATCATTTTGTGTACTTAACTTCCGTACACCTGTAGGTTACTTTCTGAAAATATGATTGTTCAAAAGATATATCCATTTTAAATTTTGGTAGATATTTCCAAGTGGTCCTCCAAAGAGTACGTTTTAATACCTATTCTGGCCAAAAAAAAAAAAAAATCCGAGGGTACTTACAAGGAACTATATGAGACAGGAAGAAAATTGTCTATTTTTTGCATCTCTTTCTTTTATGCCTCTGAGAGCGTATTCCTAAGACTGTAAATAACTAAGCCTATAAGTGAATAAATAATCTTGGTAAAATTAGTTTAGCCGGCCATTTCGGATTTGACACATATCACTGCATGATATATTTAACTGCTGTAATTCTAAAAGTATCAAACTAATCAAAAACATATGCTATACAGTTATTTAGTTTAGCAAGTGCATAGAGAAACAATCATAAATGATGACTCATGTTTTCACCTCCAGGAGAAACTATTCTCCTTTCAGGGATATGTGGTATATGTAATTTCAATTTCAAAGACATTAAAAATATAACTTAAATCTGAAAAAATTTTCATTTATTAAATAAGATAATATAGTCTTCTTAGCCATTACCATAACGCAAGTAATCTATTCAAGCTAATATGGGAGGAGTCTGGAATCTAGCATTAGAATTCTGTAATCCTAACTCACCAGTCAGGCTGACAACAAGATACAAAGTCTACTGGCTTTAGATCTCAGTGATGTTGATTTGTACTCATAAAATCTCATAATTATTACCAAAGAATTTCCTTGTTTATAATCTCTGTTAGACTGCTGCATGAGGGACTATAATTCCTGACTAAGCATTTTACTATTCTGAAGAACCCACACAGTGATACACAAATGTAATATGATGAGATATTTTAAGAAGTGCTTTTAACGTAAGAATTCCTCCAGAGTCCGTAAGGCACTGAAACAATAATTCCAGGTAAAAATAAATATGAATTCACAAAAATGTATGGTCAGTTTCAAGTGACAAATATGCTAATCGTGGTTTGAATTTAAATTTTAATAGGCAGGTATCAAATTATGTCCATAATTTGCACTAATTATTGACAAATATATTACCACATATGAAATGTATTTATAATGACACTAGATCATGAGCTAATTATGATATGCATAAATATATTCATCAACATTCAAAGATTCTCAGCTTTTCACATCCATCTCAATCAAATAATGTTATATTTAGTGTCAATGACCTTAAATCTGGAGAGATGTATTTGATCAGACATTTAATTTTCTAGTCCTAAGTGTGTTTATGTAATCATATGCGTGCGTTTGAGTGTTGTGTGGTAGCATGTATACATATCATATGACTGTATATTGTTGAATATAGACTAAAACATGAATATGTTCCTGTAGATAAAAATCTTGCTCAAATTTGATCAGTTACATAATTTATTTATTTACTTTCTAGGCAATAGTCAACACTCAAAGCAAATAGGAATCTACACACTAATAAATGAGGCTCTTCCTTATTTCTATGATGTTTTCCTTCCCCATTCTTCTGTTCTTATCTCTTCATGTCTCAGTATTTTCTCAAAATTCACTTTCCTGCAGAGTAGCTTATAGAGACACCTAGTGGTAAACTAATGGCAGCTTCTCAGGCCATCCTTAATATTGAGTTAATGGCAGAAAGTTGTCATTTATTTATTTGAACCACAAGAGGTAAACTAATATTTTTAGTGTTGGTGTTTCTAACAAAATTATTACCTATGTTAATTGCAAACATGTTTAGTGCTTCTTAGCTCAACAAAATGTATTTTAATTAGGATAATAAAGTAAAAATAAGACAAAAACAAAAATTTGTTATTAAATCCAATTGTGAAGATTTAGGAAAGTAATAGAAGAATGAACTAAAATAACTATGTTTCAGTTATCTTGAGTAGTCCAATAATTAGATAAGCTATTTTATACCCTTTGAGAACTTCTACAGAGTTTATCAACATTGAAAAAAATGTGTCTGTGATAGAACTGAACATTTATATTCTAAAACTTTCTAACTGTAATTAATATGTAATTTGAAAATTATGACACTTTAAAACTTCCATTTTGAAAATATGAAAGCATTTATTAAAAAATAAATGTTCTAAAATGTTAGAAGATAATGACTAAATAAAAAATACAGCAACAAGCCTTTTCTGGGTGAAGTTTAAGTTACCTGTTTATATAATGTACCTGTAGCAAGTGGCTATCATTCCTAGGCCAAATGTTTCTAAATTTAACAGGAAGTTCTATTATAATATTTTCTTGTTAATTATATGATACTACCGATTGCTTGTCTTCCTCACTTACACTTACCCCAAATTTAAGCAAAATAAACAGAATTGTTTCCAAGCCAAGTATGAATGGCCTTACTAAAAAAAAATCTGCAGAATAGATTCAGGAGAAATTTCAAGAAATGTTGCAAAACCTCAGGAGACTGCAAAATTCACCACCTCTAGAAAACTCTTTCTAACTCAACATAGATGTGGGAAGATATGTTAGTGGCTATATGTATATACATATATATCAGAATTCATATTAATTTTGTATTTAATCAGGATATTATAACCACAATGTTACCCCAAATATTACCAAGAAAGACACAATATCAATTATGTTTAAGACGACTCCAAAAGATACTATACAATTAATTCCAAAATCAAATGGATAAAATACATTTAAGTGGTAAAACCACCCAGTTATCAAAGGAACAGGCACATGTGCACTCAGCCTGCATTGGGCCACTTATAGCAATCAACTTTTTTTCTATACCTGGGATGGGCTGCAGCTCAAATATTACAAACACTGGAAATATGCCTTATGAATGTAAAGACCCTTTTTGGAGGGAGGGAGGTGTCTGGTTTCATGGAAAGAGCCAGGAATACTTACTGTAGAGATGACGCTAGTAGAGTTTAGCAGGTGACTCTTCAAGAAACTTGCTTTCTACCGTTACTGCGTTTATTTAGGGATTTCCAGCTTTCTAGTACACACCAAATACGTTCACAATGTCTCTGAAAGTCGTTCACATTTCCTTGTATCGCCCAAACATACTTATAAAACGTAATTCTTAAGAAAAAAAAAATAGCGCCCTTGTTTGCAGCTAGGATGAACCACTCCCTCTTCCAGGGTCCTTTACAGTAAGTACAAGAGACAGCAGCACGGGCTGTGTTAGTCTAAATGGGAGGTGGAAGGCAGACGATCAGCCCAGGGCTGGAATCGTCTGTCCCTGACCACCAACAAGCCTGACACTGTCGGGGTTATTTCCACCCCTCCCTTCTTCAATCCGAGGATTGCACAGTCCCACGCTAGAGTTACGCACATGGTCCAAGAGTCCTCTGTCTCCCACGAATGTGACATCCAAGGGTGGGGGGCGCTCCGGTTGCGCCTCCGGGGCCCAGGGACGCCTTCGCTCTCGGCTGCCATCTATCGGCCACGGAGCGCCCGCTTCGCCCCGGGCCCATCATGTCTGCTGCAGCTTGGCTCGCACCGGTGGCGCGACAATAAACAAGTGCACTGCATGGGGCCCTGCGCCCGCGCCGAAGCAGATGTCTCAGAGACCCCTGCGCTGCTTACCGCGTAGCCACCTCCTCACCGCCGGGGAGGGAAGACGCGACTTTCTCTAAGTTTTTTTGAGCCGCCAGGCTGCCGGGACACGCCACAGGCTTAGAACAACGCTGTTCCTGCCCCCCCACCTGCCCGCGGACCCCCAAGGATGTCGGAGATAGAGAATCCCAAATAATGACGATCGTGCGCCGCATCAAGAGAAGGAATAGAGGAAAAGCCCCTGCAAACACCGGGAGCGATGAAACAGCCAAGAGGATGCGGGAGCCTTACATGTACTAATTAGGGGCCGCGGCGGCGGGCTTGGCAAGGGGACAGCGGCGGCGGGATCCCAGTGCGGTGGTCTCCGCTGCGCGGGGCGGGGGGGCGGAGGACGGCGCAGGAGCCGCAGCCGCCGTGGGAGCAGCCGAGGGGCCGGTGCCACCTTCGCTCGCCCCCTCACTACCATGTACAGTGTGCGCTGCAAGAAGAAGGCGGGCGATGTATGCACACCCTTGCGCCCCGCTCCCTCTGGCTCGTCCCCGGGCGTGCGCCACTGACCAGGGGGGAATGTGGTGAAGACGGCGAGGAGAGCCGAGGGGGGAGGGGAGGGCCGGCCCGCGCGAACCCAGGCCCGAGGGTGCGAGGAGCCGGAGGCGGCTGGAGGGGGTGGCGGCCGCCGCTGGCTTGGAGAAAGTTGGCCCCTATACAGATGGCAACTGTAAGTACCCGCCTGGGGGGTGCGGCGAAGGATGCCGGGGACCCCGCGATCGCGCGGTGGCGCGGCTGGGAGCGAGTGAGCATGAGTGTGAGCGGGTGCGAGCGCGCGGCGAGGCTGACCGTCACGTTGGCTGGGCCGGCGGGCAGCCTGCTCCGCGTCCCCCGCCTCGGGCTCCGCGCCTCCGCCCCCTCCAACAGCTCCTTCCCCGCCCCGCCCGGCTCCAGCTCCCGGCCCCTAATGCGAGGCGCCGCGACCGCAGGTCCTCCGCCACCCCCTCCCCCCTCCCTTCCCGGCTCGCCGCTCGCGATCGCCCCCCTCTCCCCCCCTCCCACCCCGCTGCCGGCTCCGACTACCAAGAAGAGCGCGGGGGAGAGCCGGCTGGGGAGCCCCGGAACCCGCGGTCGCCACCACGGCGACCGCAGGCCCTCCGCCACCCCCTCCCCCCTCCCTTCCCGGCTCGCCGCTCGCGATCGCCCCCCTCTCCCCCCCTCCCACCCCGCTGCCGGCTCCGACTACCAAGAAGAGCGCGGGGGAGAGCCGGCTGGGGAGCCCCGGAACCCGCGGTCGCCACCACGGCGGCGGCCCGGGGGTGGCGGCGTCCGGGCGCCTCTTTTCTCCAGCCGCTCGGATCGCAGCGCTCGCCCTCCCTCGGCTTCCGAAGCCCGGTGCACACCCCAAAGAGGTATTTTTTGTAAGGGTCGCTATGATGAGTGGGCCTTGGCGATGTGAGACGGGGTAAGTCGGCCGTTTACTTTGCAAAAGAGGCTCGTGTGTGTGTGTGTGTGTGTGTGTGTGTGTGTGTGTGTGTGTGTGGCGGCCGGGAGGCTTTCTTTCCCTCTCCGCCCTCCACCCCCCCTTTCCCTTCCTTCGCTGCGGGGCGGGATGGGGGAGGGGGAGCCTCGCGTCCTGGAACTCCGGGCGCTTCTGCCTGGGCCGCTGTGGGAGCAGCTGTGCCCGGAACCGCGGTTCCGGCCTGGGTGCTGGGCTTCAGCCTGCCCGACCCCACGTTGCTTAATGCAGGGATGTTCAGGGCGACGATCCAGGGTTTAAATTCTTTGGGGGAAAACAAATACAGTTACCCCGCCCCCGCCCTCCATTAAAAAAAAAAAAAAATCTGAGAATCTGAGAATGTGCCGCGTACCCGCGAATTTACATCGGAGGTGCGTTTCCCAGTCAGAATGTCAGCCTTCCCCGGCTCATTCAACTTTATTTTTTCAAATTTTGGGGCTCCTTTGATGGCAAGGAGGAGGGGAAAGGGAGTGGGGTGAGAGGAAGCTCCTCGACCCTGGCTATCCAGAACTGAATTAAAGTTGTAAACGCTCGAGTTTAATATTGGCTGGACACATTTTGCGATGGGCTGTCAGAGGGGCGGCAGGTGAATGGGGGCGGGGAAGCACCGGGAGGGAGGGGGAGGGGACCCAACTCCACTTGAATGGATGTGCAGATTTGATCCAGCGGAGAACGGAAATTTCAAGGTAAACGTTTTGCTTTCATAGAGGGTGTTATTGCCGCTTTTAAGCCGGGAGGTGTTTGTCGTTGCGTTGGGAGGTCGGAGATACTTGCGACGTTTATACACGGTGGGTTCCCATTCGTGTCGACACGTCTGGGTGGCCACACGTGAATGATTCTTAGGCACACTTGCACAGGTGCGTGAGACTGCAGGGGCTGTTAATAACGCAGGCTGGAGTCGGCTCGGGGATGAAGATCGAGGTCTCCAGGCTTGAACCCGTGACTCAGAAACGGCTTTAGTTTGAGGTTGCGATTCGACATCAGACTTCGGTGGTGGTGAGGCAGAGGCAAGGCTGACCAGAGAAAAGGCATTGGTTCCCCGAGCCCAGCATTTCTACCAGATATTCCCACCCCCCCCTTCCCCCAACCAACGCAACACGCACTCACACACTCACACACTCGCTCCATTTATGTCCTTTCCTTTATGAGTGCTGCTGTCGACTCGAAGTAGGAAGTCGAAGGAAGCCTTTAAGGGGACAAAAAGAAAGCCAGAACGAAAAGGGAGAGGGGCTCAGATTGATTCCTTGGGGAGATGAAATTCGGATATTAAAGCACTGGCTTGTGTCACTTGCTGTTCTCCCTCCCTTACACCCTTCTATTTTGCCTCTTAATCAGCCCAAGTGCCCTTTCTCCGGGGGGAAAAAAGGGGGGGGGCGGTAGGGGGAGTAAAGCATTGACAATTAAATGTAATAAGCAACTCCAAAGACGGGGATGCTGGCGAGGTGGTAGTTCACTCCAAATCTTGCAAATTCAGTAGGGTTAGTTTTGCATACCGTGGCAAACAGACGCGGAGCCCGAGGTTAGAGAGGCTTTGGCGCTGGTCCTTGGTTTACTTTTAGCTGGTTCCCGGTAAGCAGTAGGAACGTCCTAAACTCCAGGTATTGAGAGGTGTTCCGGGATTGCGGATGCCTTCGCAGAGTTCTTTGTAATCCGTCGTGCGGAACTATTTCAGTGGCTTAAAGATGCGGTTTAGTAGCGTCGCTGACATGATCAATGAGGAGAAGTGGACGCAGGGCGCTCTCAGGGAAGAGAGCTGCTAAGTGGCACCGTGCATGCAATTAGGACGCTGATGTGCTTAATAGCATGATAGTGAAGTCCACCATCAAAGCGAACGCGCTCTCCTTTTTCTCCATACTCAAAGCTCCTGAAGGAAATTGGTGATTTAAGAGCTTCTTCTGGGTCCTTTTGATGCATTATCTTGCATCCTTTTTGCCTCTGGAAAGCATTCATTAGGTTCCCACTCTGGCATTTCCAGCGATGGTTTTAAAATAGCCCAAGTATTGTGGCTCCTGGCTTTTCTGTGAAAATGGGAGACCTTCACTGTGAACTGTAACCTGAAGAGGTTCTGAAGTAAAAGCAGAGGGACTGGGTATAGGTGAGGTGGGGAACCTTGTAAAATGGTGCTTCCTTTCTCTTAAATTAGAGCCATGAAACTGAACTGACAGCCATTTTATGTATATTTATGGATTGGTTTTGAAAGGGGGGGGGGAGCCGGGAAGAATACTAAAATGGGACTTTGCCTAACCTGCCCTTATCTTGTAAAGAGCAGCATGTTCCTATTGTCATTAGGAAATGAAATCAACCTTTAAATCAAAATGAATGTCAGATTTTAATAAAGTCTGGAGAATTTCGAGGTACCACGGACGGTGGAGGGGGAGGGGAGGTTCATTCATATCCCCTCCTTCTGGATTTCAGAGAAGTAGTATTAGGAAAGAGAGAGACTTTCTGATTGATCCCTTAAATTTTTGTCATATTCTGTTGTTTCCTTTTTTCCTCTCTCCCTTGCAGGAGATAAAATGCACACTTGCTGCCCCCCAGTAACTTTGGAACAGGACCTTCACAGAAAAATGCAGAGCTGGATGCTGCAGACTCTAGCTTTTGCTCTAACATCTCTCGTCCTTTCGTGTGCAGAAACCATCGATTATTATGGGGAAATCTGTGACAATGCATGTCCTTGTGAGGAAAAGGACGGGATTTTAACTGTGAGCTGTGAAAACCGGGGGATCATCAGCCTCTCTGAAATTAGCCCTCCCCGTTTCCCAATCTACCACCTCTTGTTGTCTGGAAACCTTTTGAACCGTCTCTATCCCAATGAGTTTGTCAATTACACTGGGGCTTCAATTTTGCATCTGGGTAGCAATGTTATCCAGGATATTGAGACTGGGGCTTTCCACGGGCTGCGGGGTTTAAGGAGATTGCATCTGAACAATAATAAACTGGAACTTCTGCGTGATGATACCTTCCTTGGCTTGGAGAGCCTGGAGTACCTACAGGTCGATTACAATTACATCAGTGTCATTGAACCCAATGCTTTTGGGAAACTGCATTTGTTGCAGGTGCTTATCCTCAATGACAATCTCTTGTCCAGTTTACCCAACAACCTTTTCCGTTTTGTGCCCTTAACGCACTTGGACCTGCGGGGGAACCGGCTGAAACTTCTGCCCTACGTGGGGTTGTTGCAGCATATGGATAAAGTTGTGGAGTTACAGCTGGAGGAAAACCCCTGGAATTGCTCCTGTGAGTTGATCTCTCTGAAGGATTGGTTAGACAGCATCTCCTACTCGGCCCTGGTGGGGGATGTGGTTTGTGAGACCCCCTTCCGCTTACACGGCCGGGACTTGGACGAGGTGTCCAAGCAGGAACTCTGCCCAAGGAAACTTATTTCAGACTATGAGATGAGGCCGCAGTCGCCTTTGAGCACCACGGGGTATTTACATACCACCCCGGCATCGGTGAATTCCGTGGCCACTTCTTCCTCTGCTGTTTACAAACCCCCCTTGAAGACCCCCAAGGGGACTCGCCAACCCAACAAGCCCAGGGTGCGCCCCACCTCTCGGCAGCCCTCCAAGGACCTGGGCTATGGCAACTATGGCCCCAGCATCGCCTACCAGACCAAATCTCCGGTGCCTTTGGAGTGTCCCACCGCGTGCACTTGCAACCTGCAAATCTCCGATCTGGGCCTCAACGTCAACTGCCAGGAGCGCAAGATCGAGAGCATCGCAGAGCTGCAGCCCAAGCCCTACAACCCCAAGAAAATGTATCTGACGGAGAACTACATCGCCCTGGTGCGCAGGAGCGACTTCCTGGAGGCCACCGGGCTGGACCTTCTGCATCTGGGCAACAACCGCATCTCCATGATCCAGGACCGCGCCTTTGGGGATCTCACCAACCTGAGGCGCCTCTACCTGAATGGCAACAGGATCGAGAGGCTGAGCCCGGAGTTGTTCTATGGCCTGCAGAGCCTGCAGTATCTCTTCCTCCAGTACAATCTCATACGTGAGATTCAGTCTGGGACCTTCGCTCCGGTCCCCAACCTCCAGCTGCTCTTCCTGAATAACAACCTCCTGCAGACCATGCCCTCAGGCGTCTTCTCAGGCCTGACCCTCCTCAGGCTGAACCTGAGGAGTAACCACTTCACCTCCTTGCCGGTGAGTGGAGTTCTGGACCAGCTGAAGTCGCTCATCCAAATCGACCTGCACGACAACCCTTGGGATTGTACCTGCGACGCGGTGGGCATGAAACTGTGGGTCGAGCAGCTCAAAGTGGGCGTCTTGGTGGACGAGGTCATCTGCAAGGCGCCCAAGAAGTTCGCTGAGATGGATATGCGCTTCATTAAGTCGGAGCTGCTGTGCCCAGACTACTCGGACGTGGAGGTTTCCACGCCCACGCCCTCCTCCATCCAGGTCCCCGCGAGGACCAGCGCGGTGACCCCCGCCGTGCGGTTGAACAGCACCGGGGCCCCCGCGGGCTTGGGCGCGGGCGGAGGCGCGTCGTCGGTGCCCTTGTCCGTGTTAATCCTCAGCCTGCTGCTGGTTTTCATCATGTCGGTCTTCGTGGCCGCCGGGCTCTTCGTGCTAGTCATGAAGCGCAGGAAGAAGAAGCAGAGCGACCACACCAGCACCAACAATTCCGACGTGAGCTCCTTCAACATGCAGTACAGCGTGTACGGCGGCGGCGGGGGCGGCGGCGGCGGCGCTGGAGGCCACCCGCACGCGCACGTGCACCACCGCGGGCCGGCGCTGCCCAAGGTGAAGACGCCCGCGGGCCACGTGTACGAGTACATCCCCCATCCGCTGGGCCACATGTGCAAAAACCCCATCTACCGCTCCCGAGAGGGCAACTCCGTGGAGGATTACAAAGACCTGCACGAGCTTAAGGTCACGTATAGCAGCAACCACCACCTGCAGCCGCCGCCGCAGCCGCCGCAGCCGCCGCAGCCGCAGCCGCAGCAACAGCCCCCGCCGCAGCTGCAGCTGCAGCCGGGGGAGGAGGAGAGGCGGGAAGGCCACCACTTGCGGAGCCCCGCCTACAGCGTCAGCACCATCGAGCCCCGGGAGGACCTACTGTCGCCGGTGCAGGACGCCGACCGCTTTTACAGGGGCATTTTAGAACCAGACAAGCACTGCTCCACCGCCCCCGCCGGCAGTAGCCTCCCGGAATATCCCAAATTCCCGTGCAGCCCCGCTGCTTACACTTTCTCCCCCAATTATGACCTGAGACGCCCCCATCAGTATTTGCACCCGGGGGCAGGGGACAGCAGGCTGCGGGAACCGGTGCTCTACAGCCCCCCCAGTGCTGTCTTTGTAGAACCCAACAGGAACGAGTATCTGGAGTTAAAAGCAAAACTAAACGTTGAGCCGGACTACCTCGAAGTGCTGGAAAAACAGACCACATTTAGCCAGTTCTAAAGGCAAAGAAACTCCCTTGGAGCTTTTGCGTTTAAAACCGACAAGCAAGCAGACACACACCGCGAACACATTTGATTAATTGTGTTGTTTCAACGTTTAGGGTGAAGTGCCTTGGCACGAGATTCTCAGCTTCGGCGGAAGGTACTGAAAGGGTGTGCAATTTCCTTTTAATATTACACGTGGGGAAACATTTGTGTAAACTGGGCACACCACTTTCTCTTCTTGCGTGTGGAGGAGACGAAGAGTAGGGCTTTACTGAGGGCAATTTGCTTCGCGAGTGACTTGTTTAAGGTCTCAGTAATTTTTGTAGTGGTTGGAAGTGTTAAGAATGGTGGGAGATGGCAGCGCATAGATTCTATTCTTCCTCTTTTGCTCCCTTCTCCCTCCCCTTCTCCCCCTTTGAGCCATGAGTGAGTCTAAATGGCTTTTGTGGAGAGATTAGCACACCCCAACTTTAATAGAAGGTTTGGTCTCTCTCTCTCTCTCTCTCTCTCTTTCTCTCTTTCTCTCTCCCCCCCCCTTTCTGCTTCCTCTCTTTCTCTGCCTCCCTGCCTTCTTCCTCCTCTCTCATTCCTTTCCTTTCTTTTTAAAGGATGTGTTTGTATGCATTCTGGACATTTGAATTAAAAGAACAAAAGTATTGTGATCTTGAGAAGATCACCATAGATGTGGACAAATCATTAAAATTACAGAGCTATATGATCCATAATTGATTAGTCAAAATAACTTATTGATGAAATATACAAATATTTTATTGTAGCACCTATTTTTGTATGCACATCTAGCATTTCTCTTTCCTTCACTATTTAGCCTATGATTTTCACAGAGGTGTCACACTATATCAGGAGCTGCATTTCCAAAACTGAAGTGATATCAGGAAGGCATTTTAAATCATTAAAATATGGAGAACTTAATGGCAGAATCTTAAAAGTCAATGCAACCCACCCAATTGGATCTGTAATTAAAACAAAAAACAAAAAAACACATTGTATCCTAATGTATAAAAGAAAAAGATTTAGGGCAATTAATTGGGCCATTCCAGTGAGAATCATGTGCAAGTTTCTGGTTTTGTTAGAGAAGATTTAAAAGTATTTTTATTAGTCAACCAAAATGATGTATTGATCTGACTACTATTGTAGCCGATTTTTGATTGTTTAACCAAACCCAGTTGCATTTGTACAGATCCACGTGTACTGGCACCTCAGAAGACCAAATGATGGACTGTACAAATCTCTATACAATGTCTTTATCCCTCTGGGCAGCAAGCAATGATGATAACCACAAACAGGATATCTGTAAGATGGGGCTACTGTTGTTACAGTCTCATGTATCCCAGCACATGTAATTTTTTAAATAGTTTCTGAATAAACACTTGATAACTATGTCACATATGAGGGACTGAAGTAATGATTACTTAAGGTGCAAAAGAAACAGCTACGTGTGATTGACTGAATTGCCATTATTAATAATTTAAGACATAGTAGCTAACTTCTATTCCTAAAAGAAAAAAAATGTTTCCCGAATTATCAAATATATATAATTACACCTTTGTTGGTTCAGGGAAGTATGTTTATCTAAATGTGTCATTTAATGTGTTTATTAATGAAATTTCAACTGTATACTTCTTTTCCTTACTGAAGTATTCATCTAACTTGTGGAGCATGGTAAGTAATATATTGCACATTGATTTTGTATTTTGTCATGCCAGTATTATTTATTCGGTCTACAATTTTTCATAATTTAACTTGTGTAAAACTACCTTCAACAATTATGATGGGTACTTTATCTCAAGTTGATCTATATCCTAAATGTTCAAAATGTTTGGTGAGTATAAGCTGTTCATCTCTGAGTAAGGTTGGCCAGTGAATTAGATAATATTTATGGGTAGGAAACTTTTGAATTCATCGAAACTTAAAGAGCCATGTGCTTTATTCGTGTTGGTGGATCTCCCCATAATCTCACCTGGAATGTGTACAACAACAAGGGCTGTTCATAAACTTTATGTTTAAGGAATATTTTCCGTGGCATTCTGCCACAAAGAGGCAGCATTCATCCATGAGTAAATTGACAGTAACTGCTTGAATTCAGCTTGAACAGGTTGTAACATTTTCCCTAAGGAGTTAAAAAATAATTAGTAGCGCTACATTGGCCAAGTGAAGTAAACTATCCCCATTCTGTGTAATGTTTTCCCTTGCAAATTTTTTTTTTCAAAGGGGAAAGGAATAAACTTAATGCCGTGATATTATCATCAAAAAAATGTATCTCCTGCTGTCCATCTACCTCCTCCATATTAGATCCAGCATTGTAAGATAAATATAAATACTAGCATTTGACATCACAATTGGGGTTGTTGTTAATTTTTTCTTCACAGTGGGAGTTATTTTTCTTTAAAAAATGTCAAAATCGCTTTCACAATATTATTATATGTAGATATGGCAGTGTTGTATGATTTATAAAATATTAATACAAAGTGGAATCCTCCATGTAACTAAGTTTTTAGTTCTTAAATGATGCATTAAAAGTAAGAGGTAAGAATTACATGAAGTCAAAAATGTAGTTCTGGACAATATAAGTAGCTTCCAGAAAAAGTTTGTTGATGTATTTTTCAAAGATTTACAAAATAATATTATTATTTTCAAACCAGCGCTATTTCACATAATCTTGTTACATATACACTTACTGTAGGTGGTTCATTTCTACCTCTACTCTTCGTAAGGTATCCAGTATTTTTTTAGTCTCAAAAAATAACAATTATATGATTTATGGAAAGAAGTTACTTCTAATTTTTAAATTATACTCTTCCCATCTGTATTGAGGATAAAAGTAAACTTATCCTTGCCCTAATAAACTTGAAAAATTTTTAACATGTAGAATCATGAAACTGTATAGAAAAATGAATTATTTTTCTCCTTATACATGGTTTCCTGCCAATACATTAGCATATACAACAGAACATAATTTGTGTGGTTTTGAATATTTGAATTTTGGTTTTTCAGGTATACTGAGTAAATAATTAAATTGGGTATATCAGTGGTATATGACTGGATTAAGGAACCCTGCAAATTCTCTCCATAGGATTTTGGAGAACAACAATATGTAATGTTTCAGGCATCAATTAAAATGTGGATGCAAACTAAGCTTACTCTTTGTGCTTGTTCTATTTGATATGTTGCATAATCTCATACAAATATATCTCCAGGTAGAGATTACAAAATTTTATTTTTATCTATATAGATGATTATAGTGTAAATATTTAGTTATCTCAGAGAAAGTAAATATATTCTATGTAAATGTAGATAACTTGTATGCTGATATTCAAAACAATTTACAGCTAAACTAATGATTGGAGTTAAGAATTAATCAATTTTAGCATTAATATCAGACTCAGAACACATCTTTTGTTTAGGCAACATTATCACCCCTACTTATGTGAAGTGGAAATTTTTGGTAAATGTCCTGGGTATCCAACTCTGTCCCTCACCACTGTTCCCTCAACCTCAATAGGAAAATCAAACTAGTTTGTAATGAAAAAGCCACACAAAATGTGGAAAAGTTTAGAACTTAAGAACTTAATCTAAGTTACCAGTTTCTTGACCTATATCTTTAATTCTATTCTTGTTACTAAGTTAGCAAATTATTCAAATTAAATATGTATACTTTTCTCTCCTTACTTTTATTTCCTGACTCTCTTCTTTTTTTTCCTTACATCTCACCCTTCCCTCCCTCCTTCTCTCTTCTTATCCTTTCTCTTCTTTATTTTTCAGTAGGGCAAGGGAAAGAGTGAGAATAGTTCAGTCCTTGTTTGAAATGCCAAAAACTGGCTACTTCATTTCAAGAGCTCAATAGGTCGTTCCCAAAGTCACACAACTCCAAATTAATGAAAATAAAGCAGACCCCAAATATGCTTCCAATTCATTTGGAAATATGCTTTTGTTGCACTTTCAGATGGCCCCAAATTAAGATATTTGCAAATGTGGCAAAATATTTCTTTTTAACTCATTTTAAGAACAAATTTTACACTGAGAAAGAAGAACTGAAAACAACAAAAGAATCGATTTAAACTCTGGAAGGCAGGAGCATTTAATGAATTGTTTTTCAAAGGAAATAAAATATGAAACTGATAATTAAACTGCTATTAAATTAACTATTTATGCATAATGTTCCTCATAACCATTGAAGTTCTCTACTATTTTGCAAATACAAATATATGACAATAAAATTAAAGTAGTTGGACGGACATTAGTCATGAGCCTAAAAATAATTATCTAAGATCTAAATCCTAAGAAACATATATCAATTAATATTGCATTTGACAACTGTGCATTTTATCATTAATTTGATTTTAATTCAATTTAATGCCTATCTATAACTATCCATATATATTTCCATTGGTAATATATGTAGCACGTATATGGCATACAAAAATATATTATTAAAGCATTGTATACCCAATTTTCATTTCAATTTTTAAATTATTTCAAATTATACTTTTGTGTTCTACTCTTTAGGCATGTTAGACTGGGGGGAAAGAATGCAGTATAATCTGATGCAGTATAATCTTTGAGTCTGACAATAATATACTCTTTTCTTCCTCTATTTATGGCAAATCATTTGGCTTACAAGACACAGGTCAAACATTTCTCATGGAAGTTGTGCCAGTATTATAAAATGAATAGCTTTTATGCTCATTTTTTAAAAGAACAACATTTAACCTTAAGTTTGAGTGATTTAGATTATTTCTTATAAAAATAACTTTTGAAGATCAAAACATAAATATTTCATAGAGAACTGATGTAATGCAAATTCGAAATAATTTGACTTTCTCACTTTCTATTTACTGTCAAAAAATATAATGATATATGGCATAATGCTAAGTATGTCAGATACATTTTTATTAGATATTAAGAAAGTCATTTATAGAAGAAAAGTAATATTCATAGAGATATGTTGAGTGGAAGTCTTCCAATGAGTTTTTTTTTTTAATTTGGTACTTTATCAGAGAACATGAAGGAATATTGTATATTTCTACTATAAAATGAACAGGTTCATTCTTCAATATTACATGTGTTTCTAAAAGTGGAAAATATGAAACAATGATTTTAAGGGTGAATTTTTTTAAGTTAAGATATGCAGAAATAGAATTGTGGGTTTTTCAGATTGAAGGCTCATCAGCATCTTGGTCGACTTTCAACAAACTTATTTGAAGATCATTACATTTTAAGACATATTTCCAATGTATCACAATGTAAACTCAATTCAAATTTGTGATACTCCAGTACTGAAGCATATATATGCTAGTAGCAAATTTTGGTTACTTTTTAGTGTTCTGGAATATACATATTTTAGAGTTTCTTACAAATTGATTTTTACCACAAGTAATAATTTCTAGTGTTTCCAGCTAACACATTTTTTAAGAATCTTATTGTATAGTTCATTAAAAATACAACTTAATATTGAGTATTGAAACTAAAATAACTGTATTTTCAATTTGTAATTGAATACATGTCTATTTAAATAAAACATGAAGGGTGGCAGTAACCCATGTTAATTGATTAGTAAAATTTTTGTCAGATACTACTATAGAGACTTTACCAGCGTGTTTTATCCAAGAGAGGTTCATCAGGCTCTTGTAGACTAAAATTTTAAATAGTCAATGTAAAAATTGATATGTGAAAAGGAATACCTGACTAATAAATATATTTACCTGTAATGGTATATCTGTATAAATTATCCATATAAAATCATGCTTTTTAACATTACAATATAATATTTTTGCTCTATTTAAGTCCAAAGTCAATAAGAGTATTTCACGTCTGAAAATCCTAATAATGGGAAAGTTATAGCTATCAAATTTATCTAAATCCTGAGTTTTAATATTGACTTTAAATCTCCACTCCCAAGTATTGGGTTGGCCAAAAATTTAGTTCAGGTTTTTCCGTAACATCTTAACGGAAAAACGTGAACGAACTTTTTGGTCAACCCAATGTAAAGTTCATAGTGCATGTTTTTCTTTATATTACTGAACTCTGCCCTCGCTAAAGTCCCCTGAAGGTATACAAATACACATAATATTTTTCCTTTATGTTTTTCTTTTTGATTGACATTTAGGTAGCAAATATTAAAATATACAGTTATGAACTAGCACTTGTTAAAGTATAAATTAAATTTGGTCTCACACAAACAATATCCCTCAATTTTATAATTATCTCCAAATTTTTAAAGCTAGTGAAGAGTATATTTACATAAGTGGTTCCAAATGTGAACATTCAGATCCAGAAATTACTCATATTACTCAGAGAATATTTAAAATCATTCACCATACTGCCATTTAAACTCATTCAGTCAGAACAATGATGTTTTGTTACCCAGTTACGATTAAAAAGCCCCAAGTCTTAGGTGAAAATTAAGTATTTCATTAGAAATTTTAACAGGAAAAAAATATGTGATAAATATTAAGTATTTGGATTCTAAATGTAAAATATCTTCTCTGAAGCTAACAAAGTTGTATATATAGAAAAAATCATTACATTGGGTGTTTGTGTAAAATTATACATTTTATAAAATTGCTTGTTTCACATGGCTTGCAAAATCTTTTTACTTTCAACAATGAACTCTGTCTTCATTTAAGAAAGTTTATCTGATTGAGGATTTCTTTTTTTTTACATAGGATGTCATCTTATTGTCCTATTATGGCTTTGGCCTACACCTTCATTTAAAAGCTCTGTGCCCATTTTTAAGCGTATTGAAAATGGTCTCTATTATTATGTTTAATTCTTGCAACTCAAATCGTTTCCTCCTTCCCCCCCAAAAAATTGAGAAGTTGGTATATTTTTCCCATTTGCTAACTTAACATGAATTTTGAAGTCAAATTAAAGATTATCCCCAATCATTCCAAATATAGCAATCCAAGTGTTGTGTAAGCACGACAATGTGAGTGTGAGGATGTGGACATTAAACTGTCACTCTGGACTTGTCACTCATTAATAATCCTCTTAAATACACAGCAGCTAAATACAAAGGTGAAAACATCTTTGAATGTTAACATACTTAAATTACACACTTTGATTAACCTGGTAGTGCATATAGTTTACAAAATGCCACTATTGTGTGCTTATAAACACTAAAGCAATACTCACCAAGAGGTGACCCAGGGGCAAAAGTCTGGAAAATCTGTTTCATTTGATCAGAACAATTTTATTTCCATTTAAAATAAATAAATTTGAATTTGAATGCCTTTAGGCTAGATAAGCACCCTCCATATTACCTTAACCTAGCACCTTCATATAATTTCATGTTATCCGCTGGACCATGAGAAAATTTAAACTTTCAACCATGTTTAAATAAAATTTTTTCCTCCAATATTAAAATTTATGTATCACAATCATGAATTCTCAGGCATTGTTCTCTAGGAGCTCAGAGTTATTAATTCTTTATATATAACATATGAAGTAGCATATTCTATGTAGGTTTATATTATAAAGAAATCAAGATTAAATAAACGAAAAATAAGAATGAATAACTTTACAACCAGAAGGGATTGTTTTACTATATGTGAATGCTCTATTAAAAATGTAAATGTAAATGGCTTCCCTGGTGGCGCAGTCGTTGGGAGTCCGCCTGCTGATGCAGGGGACGCGGGTTCGTGCCCCGGTTCGGGAAGATCCCACAAGCCGCGGAGCGGCTAGGCCCGTGAGCCATGGCCGCTGAGCCTGCGCGTCCGGAGCCTGTGCTCCACAACGGGAGAGGCCACAACAGTGTGAGGCCCGCGTACCGGAAAAAAAAAAAAAAAAAAAGTAAATGTAAGTGTTAAAGATTTACAGTGACTTGGAGTCTCCAAGAGCTACTTTTGTAAACTGTCCTGACCCTCACAGGCCCCCGGACGTTCTAAGGGGAGAAGCAGTAGTAACTAAAAAGTATGTTCTTCCAGAGGGAATATGATAATTACAGTTCACAACAAAAGCTTTTCCCCAAATTTCTAACTGCTCATGTACTTGAAAACACTGCAAAAGGTCAATTCAATAAAAATATGTCAACATCAAATATTATGAGAATCACTTCCAGGATGGAAAATAAAACTTAGAAAATCTGATCCAATAGATTTAGGACCAAAAAAAAAAAATTGTAAAGGGGAAGACAGAATTGCCAAGGCTATTTTTCAGTATGTTAGAACAAAATAATGAGTAAAGGAAAGATATTTTCGGTATTTCTGACTGTGCTAGTGATAAGCTGTGTGTAAATTGGTGTATATCTACAGGAAGTAAGAGCCAATGTGATGAGATTCCCAAACTCTCCAAATCTGTTTGCTTTCTTTGAAGATTTATGTTCATTTTTGAGACTAAACTCTGACATATTTTGTGAAGAAATTTTGGATTTCTTCTCTTTAAATTATTTTTCTAACAAAATGTGAATTAGCTTTGCTATACAAATATACTGTCAGTTGGATTTTTATTTTTACTGTTGATTTGGTTTATCAGTCATGTAATCTTAACGTTTTCCTTCATTGAAAGCTAATTAGCTGTGCCTGAAATAACAAAATAATAGTTGCATATTATTTGCTGTTGTTTTATACCAAATGGTAGCCACTGGCAACAAGGCAGAAGATGATTCTAAAATTCCAAATTATGTTCCTTTTCCCATTGCAGATGGTGTGTCCTTTGGCAACTTTCTTTGTGTCTCTGCCTATTTTCGATTTGTAAAAATTAATACAATGCACTTGGTTTATGAAGAACTCAAAAGATTTAGATCTCCATTTTCTCTGCTGGGTGTATGTAAACTGTGGTTCTTTCTAAATTTAACAACATGTAA
This sequence comes from Physeter macrocephalus, assembly GCF_002837175.3. NCBI lineage: Eukaryota > Metazoa > Chordata > Mammalia > Artiodactyla > Physeteridae > Physeter > Physeter macrocephalus. The sequence goes on from NC_041226.1 coordinate 60,265,286, forward strand.
TTAATTATCATTGCTGTTTATACTATATGCCTATGAAAATTATGATCATGTCTTCCAGATGCAAACTTTTTTTCTCTCTCTTTATATATATGTATGTGTATATATTAGTTTGAAATATATTTTTCAGTTTCTCCATTAAGTTCCTTTGTTTACAAAATTGCAGTCACTTGTAGATACTTTACAGTAAATTTAAAAGTACATCTTCTTTGAAAAGGAAAGAACTTAGTGTAGTCTTATTGACGTTATTACATATTCTTACTCTGAAATAATATTGAACTTTCAGTATATTTCAAAAATATATGATCAGTATTTATTTCTCAAAAAATTGAACGCTGTTTCTAAATTGCAGTTTTATTATATTTGCTTATTTTGTGTGCATTTAACACATTTTGAAATTATGTGTGAGATAATTTCCATTATTTTGGTTTTAATTCATTCTTGGGCATACTTATTTTTTATTAGATAAGATTCCATAATATCATACAACGATGTATCAATAATCTGTACCATATATAATATTTAAGGCTCCATCGCTTATTTTTTTTGCAGAGTTAACTGCAAAAGGTAGAATAAATATGTGATATATCATTCATCATTTTAATATTCTAAATCTAGCAACTGCTCTCCTACATAATGATTAATAGTATAGATAGTACTGATTTCTTTTTTCTGCTCTGGTATAAATTTAGTTGTTAATCTAATAATGAAATTACTTCCATTCTCAATATTTTCAAATATCATTACAATTGCTATTTACTAGTTTCAGTGACAATCTGAGTTCCTCCTCAGATGCTTAAAGGAATCTTTATAGATTGGTATAAACAGAGAGCTCTAATGGTTAGAATTAAAATGGTAGCAATGACAAATCAACAATAAACATAATAATAAATCATTACCTTCTCTATAAAGAAGAGAACAGAAACTCAAGTACATTAAAATAATGTCCTGAAAGATATTGGAAGTGTGGCAAGCTGACATTCATACCTAATAAAAAGATCTTACTAATATAATCCTGCAGTATTTATATTGTTCTATATAAATATTGTTTCTATTCAGTGCAACAGATAATTTATTAATCCAGAATTAATCCATTATTTTTCTAACTTGCCAAAATTCAGCTAAATAAAGGTAGAGTAGGAAAAAGAGATATTTGAGATAATGACTATATCTATCACCAGATCATAGAACAATACCTCGCAATTAGTATGCACTCCCCAAATGAACTAACAGATACGTATATATAGATGTCTACAGACTAAGGTGAATTCGTGAATACTATAAAGATCCTAAGCTGTCTATCACAACACCATTTACCTTGCCATAAACTTCAAGGATGGCTAAAATATCAATTAGGATATTAGGTGACTGTTTAGTACCTTGGCATGCAAATTTATGTTAGGGAACCACTGGGGATGCTACTAGTGAATTTTAAATATATTTATAATAAACACTGGAAATACTTTCCAAATGGCTCCACTTTTAGTCCACTTTTCTAAAAAATGTTCAGATAGTTAAAGAAAAATGGAAATGAGACTTGAACACTAAGACATAAAACTTATTCCAATTTTGAATTTTAATTATTAGTTTTGTTTTGCTGGTACAACTGGCTAAGTTTTTTAAATAATTAAGGAAAGTAAGGATTGCTTTTCTGTCTTACATTACTGTTCAGAGTCTGCCTTAATCGAGATACTGGTAAAATTTTCAGGCATTTCACAGATATGCTCCTGGTGTTTTAGCCTGGTGAGGTGTTTATTTAGAAAGCGTTTCTGAGCACTATGTGCTTTCCTCTGGGTGTGAGAAAATCAGTTCATCCTTTTAATGAGAATGTTACCTCCAGGGAAAAAGTAATCCAGAAGGAATAATACATTCCTCAGGGCAGCTACCTACACAGGGACACGCTTTTCTCTAGGGCTCACTGCATGTATATTTCAGTGGGAGAATTTTAATATTTTAAAATATCATTGCATTTAGTCATAAGGCACCGTGACTATAGGATACAGTATTTTTTTGAATATATATTGACATATTTTCTAAGGTTTTTTATACAACAATTATAATTTAGGAAATGTTATATATTCTTAAAATTTTACCTGTCTTCATATTTGAAGTACAATAAAATAGATTATTATTAATATGTACTTTACATATTTTGTTAAACTTAGAGAGCAAGAGGCTTAAAAGAAATGGCTTTAGAATTGCACTTATGGACCCCAAACAGCACAATTTTAGAAGTCTTTAAGCTGTTTCGATACCAAAATATAAACTCTTTCTCTCCAAACAAACTTACCTCATTTTAACCTTGAACATTTGGATGATGAAGTATTTACTTCTTCCGGTCACTTAGAATATTTTGGAGAGTTCATGAGTTGAGAATGTGAAGCTGTTTGACTTTATAGCCATATGTTTTAATACTTCATCATCATATGTAACATTAATATATTTCAAAATTCCCTTCAGTCACTACTTTTGCCCATTAAAGAATATTGGAATACAACTACATAACTTTATGGATTTTAAATACTTAACTATTTTTTCTTTTACAAACACTTGATTTTCTTTCCAAATTAAGAACCAATTAGATATTCAATATATAATATTAAAACATTAAGATATGTTAATATTGTGCTTTTGTTTGTAAAAGACTCACTCTCGTAGCCAACAACTATAGTAAATAAATATTTGATTCATAAGATATAGCAACTATCAAAATATTTCAATGGAAATCTGATGGTAAATAAGAAAAATGCACTTCATTTTAAGAATACTAGCCTAATGTGGAATAATGAGGAATAACACTCAAAAAAGCACCCTTTTAAAATATCTAACATAATCAAGATGAAAGTTAGATTTTTTGGGGGGGAAAGATCTTTTCCTCCTGCTATTTTCTCTTATTTCTTACTACCAAATCAGTTTCCTGTTATTGATATTCGTTAACAATTGCTTAATTTGAACTGCTATTTATGATTTAAAGATGAAATCACTATTTTTTACTTAAAAAAATTAATTGGCTGACTTATTCATAAATAAGTTTGATGTGGCTATTTGTGCATTCAAATAACGTTTAAACTAGACTAATTAAGATCAGTTGCTTTTAAAATGAATTTGATTAAAACCTATTATACATCTTGGATATTAAAGCCATTTTATCATATGCTAGAACATATTAAATACTTTTAAAGAGAAAAAAATGAATGGATATTCAATAATTTGAACCTCTTTTTAAACACTTGAACTGTGATTCTATGAATATTACTGAGATACAGATTTCTGTTTACCTATCAAATGTGGGTATTCATATGCACGACATAAATACTCTCTTAATTGTCTGAATTACATTTTTGTTTGTTGAACTGGAAAAAAAATGACATAACATCTGGACAACTAAGTAAGAAAATTTAAGGTCTTCATATTGATAAAATGTATCATAATATATCATATATTATGCACATTTTGTAAATAAGTTGAAAAGATACAATCATATGTATTGGCAGAAATTAAATAACTGTATTAAAGTTAAATACTGTAGATATTCAAATTTTATAAGGTTAAATTTCTATTTGTAAATATTTTAAAAATAAAATTACATTAAAAGTTAGTGTATTAAATGTGGTATGAATAATACTAAAAGCAACATTACTTACAATGCCAGAGAATGAAGATACACATTGTTTAATTATTCAAAAATAGGTGGAAAAAATATGTTTATGTGGGAAATTAGGCAAATAACCGAAGTCTGATCTCTAGGTATCTTGCATGGTGATTCAATTAGTAGTATGTATTTTCACATACTTTTTGTATTCATTTATTTTAATTAATTCCAGTGTCTGACATACATGGTAAAGATAACCCCTTTAAAAATGTTATTTCAAAATCGCAAAAAAAAAGATATTAAACAATTATTTATGCATACTCTGAATCACAGCTGTGACAAACCTGTAAATATCACAATGGGAAGAGCAATGTTTGATTTAATTTTGCTCCCAACTTATTTTACTTACTACTCCTAAAGATTCCTTTCTATTTGAAAATTATTATGTGAAGCAGGAAATTTCCCATGCAGTTGGAATGGGGGCTACAATGAAACAAAAGAAAATAAGAATGTCATTATGATAAAAGGAAGAAAATTTTTAGAAAATAAACCTTAGTTTTTAAAAGTTCTGAATTTAGTATCTATCAGGTAGTAAATAAATGCATACATAAATATGATAATCACATATGAATTTTGGATAAATAATTTTAAACTAACTCTTAATCCCACTGCATCATAATTTGTTGTAACATTGCTATTAGATTCATATTCAAAATGTTACAGATATTGGATTGCATTCTATTTAATGTGTTTTTCTTCAAATGAATCATGTTGCTGTAGCTGCTGCTATGTTTTCGCCTTAGAATCAATTCTGTAATTGAAATCCTATGTAGGTGTATCATCTGGAACTCTTGTTGTACTGGATCTATGGGTGCTATGAAGAAAGTCTCCATAAAATAAATAAATGTCGTTTCTTATACCAAACACTTATTCAGTCATGAACTCTAAATATATCTATATTCTTATAATTGGGTAGCACCACTGTTTTAGCACTGGAATGGCACTATGTATTAAATAAAATTTGGGGTTTGGGGTCTCATGATCCTCTTTAATTTTTTAATTTCCCAATGGATATAGAAACTTGATGCCAAAGTTCCTATATAATGAATTATTCACATGAACCAGATTTGTGTTTTTACATCATTATTAGACTACATTTCATGGTATGTTATTATGGTTTCTATTGTTTAAATTGAATGTGATTCATGGATCTTTAAAATATTTAACCCTCTGAAACAATTACCCTATTTCTTTCATACACGGTATATAAAATAATATTTTTTGTCTGATAATTTTTTGTAACGCAATGAGCCAGCTAGAGTTGGTAACTATATCAAACAGAGTGCAAGGATATGGCATCTGTCCATATAGGGAAATCAAAGGTATTTTTAAGTGATTATTGATCTTTTTACATGTTGACAATATTCAATTCAGTGAAATGCCATATCCTTGATTATTTTTTCATAATTGATTTATCAATCTATTACTTTGAGTTTTGAAAACTTTTTATTGTTCTAGTTGTTCATAACTTTAGGAATTCACTCAGTCTGCTTGGACTTAACCTGGGAAAACTGTGAAGTAGATAAATTATACCTCCCTTTCAGACATGTTCTCTGTTTTTGGCTTTCCTTTTAACCTGCAGTTCACCAAAAAGTTACAATCATGCTGCTTCCAATTTATTCTTTCTGAAGTGTTAGTTTGTTCAAGACTTTGTGCTTCATGAGAGTGATATGATGAAGGTGCCTTAAAATCAGGATTTCGAGGCTATTAAACATACCTCTACCTACAGAACCCCAAGTTCTGTGACAACAGTGACAGTAGGAGATGTGGGACAGGAAACTAAACTCAGCACCAAAGATGGAAACAATGCAGATTAGCCCACTCCTCTTATGGGGGCCAAGGCTGCCAATCATGCAGAAAATGTAGCCACCTCAGGGTAACTAAACTGCCTTTTTGTGGTTTATATTTTCCATACTGGGTTAAAAAAAAAAACAACCCAGAAAAGAAATTCAGTGTGTGCTACAGATGCGACTTAATAAAAAAAAAGATATTTTAATCGTCAAATCTGACTATTTCTAACTATTACATGTCAATGCCTTTTAAGAAAACTTTGTTTTAAACTGCATTTGCCACAGTTTTCATAAGGGATATAAATGGAGAAGATGGAGTGCATTTACAACAGTTATTAGTTTTTCCATAGATGCAACTAAATTTATTCTGACGTTAGTCTACAGTTTTAAAAATTGTCAAAGAAAATATACATAGTTTTTTTTGCACTATCTGGCTGATACAGCAATTATGTATATTTACTTAATAAATTACAAACGGATGAAATTATGGTTTGGTACTATACTATTGAGTTATAATTTATTTACTACTACAATGAGATCTTTTATTTCTACCTCCACAAATAATGCAATTTCATGAATAAGTAATTCTTTCCTTTAAAACTTTCATTTTTAATTCTAATTTAAATAGCTTCTTAAAGAAAAACATAACTCTTCAATAGTAATATGATTCTGTAATTTGAAATTTCCTGAATAAAACAGAAAGATATTGTGCTTACCCTTTTTAAGTGTAATCTAGACTACAAAAATGCTTTTAGTCTTACAATTGGAATTATTAAAAAGAAAACTCAAACTCAGGGCATTAAATATCTTTCATATAAGGTAATCTAACAAGTATGATAAAATAATTAAGTACTCATATTTTCAATATTTCAAGATCATTAGCATCTTTAACTTAAGCAATTTTAAACTGGTGTCATAAACTTACCTTTTGTGACTGCAAACATAGGAGAACTGAAGAAGCAAATGATGTTTTCTTTTAGCATGTTATGATATGTGTGTACATGTTTGTGTTATGCGAGTTTTACAGGAGGGGGTTGCTTGTTTCATTGGTTTTTGTTTCTTTTTTTACATTTTGCAAGCCATCATGAATATTTTTATTATAAGCTTCACACACAAGAGCCTGCTGAAGATTTGAAGGAAGGGGCAGCACAATCTTCACAATCCTTGTGTCCCATCACTCACCAGCAGAAAATGATGCCAAGAAGACTTGTGGGCTATACTCTCCATTGGTCATAGTCTCAAGACAGGGTGGGGCTTACTAATGTGCAGTGGCTACACCTTGTTAACTGCATACATGTTTGTTATCTGATTACAGGAATGGTAAACAGGATGTTAGCAATAGCCACTCATCTTCAAATTTCACTGTCAAACATATCAATATTTCAAAAGATAGTTTTGATCCAGGAAAATGTTACTAAGATTTTGAGTGAGTAAATGTAGCCAATGCACATCTGGCTTAAACAGAAATTTTTTTTAATCTTTCCATTTTTATCCTTTTTACAAAAAGTGTAAAATTGGTTGCACGTAACTGAGATGAAACAAGAGCAAAGCCATGTGAAATGCTGACCTCTTGCTGTGAATTAGTCTCCCTTTTCTGTTTGTTTTGCCTGGTTTCTTATAATATATATTTAGTGTGTCACAGCAGGATTATTTTTGACAATTTTTCTTGGAATGGTTATTTATTTGCATCCTTCTCATTTTCTCTGTTACTTACCTAAAAAATGTTTGAATTATCAAAATATTCCTTATTATACTGAAATCCAGATCATTTGTTTTACTTTATACCAATTATATTATTGTGGATAATGATTGTCTACAAAATATAGCTCTTTTTTTTCCTGTTTTGCATTCCAGTGCCCTACTTGCTATGTACTATTGTAGTTTTCCTTTTCCTTGATATTTTGCTTAATGTAGAGTTCATTTTTATCACAAGATTTACGTGACGTTCTGAAAGTCCTTGGTAAGTTAAAAAATGGAAAAGTCATTTTTTGGAACCACGAATTTGTTTTAAAAATTGTGCTCTCTTTTATGTGTGTGTGTGTGTGTGTGTGTGTGTGTGTGTGAAAAACGAAATCTTGAAGATTGAGGAAGTTTATTCTTCATTTAATTTTGTTGCTTTGAGTACTCCTGAAGCCTGAAAAAAATACTTAGGAAAATAAGATGAAAGATATCGTGTACAAGTGAAAGCTGCAATATATATTATGCAAGAATACTATATATTGTGTGTGTTTTCCCTGGGTCCTTTTCTGTTATTTTTTTTTTTTTTTTTTTTTTTGTGGTATGCGGGCCTCCCTCTGCCGTGGCCTCTCCCGTTGCGGAGCACAGGCTCCGGACGCGCAGGCTCAGCGGCCATGGCTCACGGGCCCAGCCCCTCCGCGGCATGTGGGATCCTCCCAGACCGGGGCGCGAACCCGGTTCCCCTGCATCGGCAGGCGGACGCGCAACCACTGCGCCACCAGGGAAGCCCTTTTTCTGTTATTTTATTCCCCTAACCTCCTAAATTTTGTTAAGTCTGAATTACAAGTGGCTATCCATTTGGATAAGTGATTTCTTAAACTATACTGAACTGTGGACAACTTAAGATTCTACACCTGGACAATTTCAATAACCCAAGTCACTCAAAGATCTTAATTTGGAATAGCCACCTAAGACGAGTCATCACTGTTCAGTGTTTCTTGCCCCAAGCATTTTCCCTGCTGCTGCGTTTGAAATCTCCTCCCCTCACTCTCCATTCTCAAGAATGCTGTCTAGGATTCTTCTCTCACCTCTTACACAATCACAGACTACCTGGGCTGCTGCAAGGTGGAGCCACTGGTGGTAAAGTGGAGTTAGAAAAACAGGAGAGTAAAGAGAACGAGCTGGAGAAGGGAGCGCCTTTTGTCACTGTTTTCAGCAGCCCCCGGACAGTTCATGCCAGGAACTTCCCAGAGCCTGCTGCATTTCTCCACTCACACTTCCCAGAAAGTGCCCTGAGTGTGAGTGCAAACCTCTGGACCTATTTCTGTGATGATATTTCTTTGATATTTCCTTCTGACATGTAGATGGTTTTTCTTTGTCTGTCTGTTTGTTTGTTTGTAGCCCATGCATTAGGAACGTGGTTTGTATGCGTGAGTGTGTGTGTTTTGTTTGTTTTCACTACTCCCCGTCTATGTACAAAAAGAGACTGGCAGGTGAAGAAGAAAAGGTAACTATTTAACCCTATCTCTGTTTTCTTAACACTACCAACAGTAGTAGATAGCTAGGCAGATAGGCAGAGAAACAGATAAATGGCCCGTGCATTTGTTTTGGGTAGGGGAGACACTGTGTGCTTGTTGCTCTATTCTATTATTTGATGGATTAGGGAGGAAAGAAATCCTGATTAGAAGTAAGGAGTTGTGGCAGGGGGAAGCATTAGTAAAAAGAAAAAATTGGGGTGAATATTAGTTGGCCTAAGATGTGCTGTCTTCAGGCACCTCATTTTATTCTCTGCTACCTGGCGCTGCTGGTCTAACCCTAGTCCCTGAGCTGAGTGGCGATCTCCAAGACGCTCATCTCCTTTCCTCAGTGGCATTCAGTCTTACCTACCTTGAATTCCTTCTGCAGGCCTTGAAAGCCATAATAACTTTCTTAGAATTGGTAAAGACCCCTGTGCCTTTACATCTGGAGAAGGCAGAGGTTAATAATCTGTCATTTGATTGGAAATATGTGCCTGGTAACTTAGATCTTTGAATTATTTTTAATATTGTCACATATGGTTCTCTGTAATATCTACACAGGGTAATAAATACTTAAGGGGCATTATTGATTAGATCATTTTGTTGACCATTATAAAAGTATGTTTTTATTGTTTGATTTATATCAGAAAAAATCAAAAAGGGACTATGGATGATAATGTTTTAAAATAACCCATTTGTAAATTCATTTTTGTGTATTTCTTAACCAAGTCCCAAGTTTTTATTTAATCCAAATTTATTTGTTAGTGACAGAAATGTATATGTGCATGTAGAATTAAAATTGATAATAATTTTCATTTGAAATGAAACACTGAACACTGAGGTTTTGGAAAAAAATCATTGGTGACCCAGTAAAGTAAGTGATATATCTAAGAATGTACATCCTTGAAGATACTCTGTCATTGTAAAAGGGCATGGCCACAGCATTTTATGCAGTTAGATGTAGATTCCAATAGAGCGATTTGGACACTTGAAATAGGTATCTTTATTTTTTTTAAAGCACACTATGAACAACTTGTGTGAATTTTTTTTTTCTGTTCAGACTAATACATCTAAATCTAAAGAATACTATGTCTCTGAGAATGGCTTTTTAAAATATTGATTTCATTTTAAAATGAAGGCTAGATTATTAAGCATTCATTACAACAAGCCTCTACCTCATCAGTTCTTAAGAAACAGCAGTGGCCTTGGACAGTTCTAGTTAGGGAACATTAACTTCATTTGGACTTCTTACTATCTAATGACAGCCAAGTCACGAAAAAGGCAACTCGCCTTAATAACTAAGCTGGCTTGTGAATGGCTTTCTAACTAATTATTTAATAATACCATGAAATTATATTATTTTGATCATGTCAATGAGTCAGAGAATTTCTATATGAACATTTTTCAGCCTGATTTGAAGCAGAATATTTATTCCTGTGAGATGACAGCAGCAAACAGATTTTACTGACAAGAACGAATAGCTGCATTTGTGAAAAATCACTGTGTGAAGACCACAAGGCAATGCGAAAAAGTGGCAGAGAGTGAAATGCCTTCTGAGAATGAGAAGACAGCCACCAAACGGCAGTAAACCGCGTAAAGCAATATACCATATGTGTGACAGGTCAGGTGACTGTCATTCTGACCACGTTCAGAAGAAGCTGCAAGATAATGCAACTCTAAGGTATGTTATATTTAATGTTTAACATTTTCTCTTATTGCTAAAAGTATACAGGTCTTCATATTCAGCTGGGAGGTGAGGTCAGTAAAGTAACCAGGCACATTACATTTGTGACTTCTTGACAACTGACAGTAGTCCTTGTTGGAAACTGGCCAGGTTTGATTGACCTTTAATATAGTAGCCAGATTTTATATTCTTTTTTTTTTTAAATAAGCAAATGAATGAACAATTCTTATCTTATTAGGTTAATACTCATTCATGGACAATCAAGGAAACTCTTTACAGGCAATACTTATTTAAAAATGCGGAAATAGGGGCTTCCCTGGTGGCGCAGTGGTTGAGAGTCCGTCTGCCGATGCAGGGGACACGGGTTCGTGCCCCGGTCCGGGAAGATCCCACGTGCCGCGGAGCGGCTGGGCCCGTGAGCCATGGCCGCTGAGCCTGCGCGTCCGGAGCCTGTGCTCCGCAACGGGAGAGGCCACAACAGTGAGAGGCCCGCGTACCGCAAAAAAAAAAAAAAAAAAAAAAATGCTGAAATAGAACTAGTCATCACTCTCAATACACTAGCTATCTGCACAGAGAAACATATAGAAAAATAGATCATTTCAATATACCAGGATATAAATTTATAACTTCTTATCGTCACTTTAATTTGGAAATTTGGCCAAAAAATTTACTTTTAAAGTGTTAATCAAACACTGAAGATTGGTCACTTTGAGTTATTTTTATTTTATTTTATTTATTTATTTATTTTTTTTGTGGTATGCGGGCCTCCCTCTGCTGCGGCCTCTCTAACCTACCTTTTTTTTTTTTTTTTTTTTTTTGTGGTATGCGGGCCTCCCTCTGCTGCGGCCTCTCCCGTTGCGGAGCACAGGCGCCGGACGCGCAGGCTCAGCGGCCATGGCTCACGGGCCCAGCAGCTCCGCGGCACGTGGGATCCTCCCAGACCGGGGCGCGAATCCGGTTCCCCTGCATCGGCAGGCGGACGCGCAACCACTGCGCCACCAGGGAAGCCCTATTTTTATTTTAATGATTTTGTTAATCGTATTTATATCAACACATTTTGCTGAAACCATACTAAGTACACGTTTCTGAATTTTCTTCCCATCCCCCACTTGAATTCATCTTTGCTAAAATTTCACTAGCTTGATTGGCTCTACTACTGAAATCATTAAAGAAAACACTATTTATTTATCTGAATCCATTACTTAAGAATCATGGTTCTTGTGCACATTTTAATTTTCTTTCTTTTACTCATAAAGAATTCAATTGATTTGGAATGTGGTGTGTTTGGGTACTCAGAAGTGATTACTGAAAACAGAAATAATCCTAGAAATTGTGACCTGAACTTCATGCTACGTTAACTACTATCTGGAAATCAACTAATGATCTAAGTGAAAGAAATAAGTTTCTGGGAGACACTACGATGAAAGTGTTCATTCTTGTCTCTCTCTTCGCTTCCCTTTCACCCAGTAAGTGACTGAAAATAATTAGTTAATTCCAGTTACAGAAACAGTTGGAAACAGATAAGACTATAATTGATGCATCAGGTTTAAAAAAATGATTTACTAACATTTTACTGTAGCTAAACTATTCAGACTAAAGATATTCTATGTTCTTTGAAATGTTTTGTTTGTAATTTCAGATATGTCTCTGACTCAAGCGACATACCTATAGCAGAGACATTTTTTTTTTTTAAACAAAATTTACCAAAAAGTATTAGGTTAGTCAAATACATATGCTTACATATTCAATTCAATGAATGTTAAGATATTAGAAAATTGTTGATTCCCTCCAAACCTGAGAAAAACTTCAAGTTTCAGTTTTGTAAGTTTGTGTAGATTCAGCCCGAACCTATCAGAATTTATAATGGTTAAAATTCAAGCAATCATGAGAATTTTATTTATTAATAGAAGGTGAGCAGTTCAAAACGTATTAACACATTTGACAGAATTTTAGAATTGTCCTCTATGTGTTTGGTATTAAAAAGAGTAATGAGTTTCATATATAAGATATTTAATACTGCAATTTTGACCAAATCCTTAAATTAAAATAAACAGGTTTTTTGAGAATTATGAGTTACCAGGAACTGCGCTGAACTATTTATCTTTTCTGATAGTTTGTTTCCAAATTTGCATATGTTTACAGCAAATGCAGACTACAATATTCTTGTAGATATAATTAGAACACTTTACTATCTTTTGCCAAAAAAATGTTCACTCTTAACTCTCCCTGAGAATACTACACATTAATGCACTTGTTGGCAGTGAAAATCAGTAGAGTAACATAAAGTGATATTGCATAAAGTTGAATTTTTATCATTTATTAACATTCGTCTATACTCAAAAGTCTTATTTCCTTCAAATGTGGACAATTTCTTTTTATGAGGTAAAGGAAAATGTGTCATAAACTTAATTTTCACATCTAAATTGCAGGATTGTTGGTCCCTGAAAAATAAGATTCTTTTAATAGGAAATTTACCTATAGTAATAAAGTCTTAAAGCTTTCACTGCAACTAATTTTTGGAAAATCAGCAATGAGAAACATGATTACTGTACAGCAGTAATAAGATATAGTGTATAGGTTTAGTCAACATATAATGTGGTATGATAGAGTTTACCAATTTTTCATAGATTAATATAATATATCCCTTCATAGGAAGGGGAAACCAGAAGCAGCATCTAGAGGTTTTTTTTTTTAACAATCATCTGGATTCCAAATTTTATATAGATTTGTACTTGGAATCTTCAGGTTTATTTTAATACCCAGCAGTCTTTATGAACCCTGAAAATAAACGTTGATATCAGGATTAAAGGGCGAGCCCCTCTGCCTCCAAATTATTGTTCTTATCCTATTAATGCTAAAACCCAAAAATATGTAGAAAAGTAGATATATGAAAATATAACTGTGAAATCTCTTATAAAAATGGAAATGGAGTCTGTAAGAATACAGTGGGGAAAGTGCATTACACTGGGGGTTGGAAAAAGTATCATGAAAGATGTGGTATCTTCAAATGCTTCAAAAATAAGATTTTGACAGGGAAAAGTGGGAAATCCTGATGTGTAGCAGCAGCCAAGGCATGGAAACCATAAATCACAGGGACACACCTGAGAGTAGGAAGCAGTCCTGTTTAAATCTTAATACTAGTGTTAGTTCAGTGGTTAATTTGCAGAGCATTCTGGAGAATCAAATTATTTTTCAAAAATGAAGAACCTCAAAGCAACATCAGGGAATTTCTGGAAAATTCAGACCAATTAAAAAATGTTGAGCAAGTTTCTGACATAAATAAAATTTTATTTTAGAAAAATAACTGTTGCAGAAGAGGGCAGATTGGCTAAAAAAGGAGAAACACTGGAGAAAGGAGCACTGCTTGGGTAGGCATTTCAGTAACGCAACTGTGAAATAGAGACAAAAAAAGACAGTGGAAAAGGAAATGAGGAAACATTTAACAAAGACAGTATATAGAAAGAATTGTCAGCTTTAGAGTGCATTTACTAGAACTTATAATCAAAGAACATAGAGCTTTTTCTTTGTCTCTCTTATATCACTAGCACTCAGATGAGAATCTGGCACAAAGGAGTAGGCAACCAGGAAACATTTTTTTTTCATTCTAAGTTATTTCATTTTTTGCTGACAAATTTTGCAACAGAGAAACATGAATTTGACTAATAAACCCGAGTAGAATCAAAGTTGTTTATCTGCATTACATTCAATGTCGATAACCTTAAAACACGTCTGTTTTAATTAAACCAACAAACTTAAACTAGATTTTATTTACTAAAGAGTATCCCAAATCAAGTGAACTTGAAAAGTATTTGAGTTAGTTTCTGTTATATTTCTGAGAACTTTTTTTTTGGGGGGGGGAGTGATTTTTATTGGAGTGTAGTTGATTTATACTGTTGTGTTAGTTTCAGGGGCACAGCAAAGTGAATCTGTTATACATATACATATATCCACTCTTTTTTTTTTTAGATTCTTTTCCCATATAGGCCATTACAGAGTTCTGAGTAGAGTTCCCTGTGCTATACAGCAGGTTCTTATTAGTTATCTATTTTGTATATAATAGTGCATATATGTCAATCCCAATCTCCCAATTTATCCCTCCACCCCCTTATCCCCTGGTAACCATAAGTTTATTTTCTACCTCTGTGACTCTACTTCTTGTTTTGTAAATAAGTTCATTTGTACCCTTTTTTTTTCCTGATTCCACATATAAGTGATATCATATGATATTTGTCTTTCTGTGTCTGACTTACTTCACTCAATATGACAACTCTAGGTCCATCCATGTTGTTGCTGCAAATGGCGTTATATTGTTCTTTTTTTATGGCTGAGTAATATTGCATTGTATATATGTATCACATCTTCCTTATCCATTCATCTGTCGATGGACATTTAGGTTGCTTCCATGTCCTAGCTATTGTAAATAGAGATGCAGTGAACATTGTGGTACATGACTCTTTTTGAATTATGGTTTTCTCAGGATATATGCCCAGTAGTGGGATTGCTGTGTCATATGGTAGTTCTATTTGTAGTTTTTAAGAACCCTCCATACTGTTCTCCGTGTTTGCAATCTGTATATCTTCTTTGGAGAAATGTCTATTTAGGTCTTCTGCCCATTTTTTGATTGGGTTGTTTGTTTTTTGATATTGAGCTGCATGAACTTTTTGTATATTTTGGAGATTAATCCCTTGTCAGTTGCTTCATTTGCAAATATTTTCTCCCATTCTAAGGGTTGTCTTTTTGTTTTGTTTATGGTATCCTTTGCTGTGCAAAAGCTTTTAAGTTTCATTACGTCCCATTTGTTTACTTTTGTTTTTATTTTCATTACTCTAGGAGGTGGATCCAAAAAGATCTTGCAGCAAAATCAGAAAACATTTTTGAATTAATAGATATAATGGGTGAAGGAGAAAGATCATTCAAATATAAATGAAAATGGATGACAATTTTTGACATAAGGGATTGAGGTGTTGTTGTTTTTTTTAATTTATTTTGTTTATTTATTTTTGGCTGTGTTGGGTCTTTGTTGTGGGAAGCAGGGGCTACTCTTCGTTTCGCTGCTCAGGCTTCTCATTGCGGTGGCTTGTTGCATAGCACGGGCTCTAGGTGCACAGGTTTCAGTAGTTGTGGCACACGGGCTCTGTAGTTGTGGCTCTTGGGCTCTAGAGCGCAGGCTCAGTAGTTGTGGCGCGTGGGCTTTGTTGCTCCGTGGCATGTGGGATCTTCCCAGACCAGGGCTCGCACCTGTGTCCCCTGCATTGGCAGGTGGATTCTTAACCACTGCACCACCAGGGAATCTCGGGAGGGAGCTTAAATATATTTTTAAAATATATTTTTCTGATTACAAATTTTGACATCAGTAATAGTCCTCTCATTACTTCTATTTGCTGATTAGTTTTTGAAACTTCCTTTGAATCTTTCTGAGTGTGCATAACTCTACCAAAGATAGAGAATGAAGAGTGGTAAATATTTTTATGTGTTATTTTTGTTTTTTACCTAATTAACTATGAACCGAAATATTTCATTTTTGTGAATTGCTGATCAGTACAGTGGATTTTAAGAATACCTCTTGGATATGCTCGTAGTCTTGACCACTGGTAAAGATACATAACTGAATCTGCATGTGTTTTCCTGTGATGGAGTAAAGCAGAATGAAAATAAGTATTTTCCAATAAATGGAAAATACACTAAATATGTTCAATATAAGGGCCACTTTGATAAATCACTCTTGCTTTTGTGTGTGCGTGTATGGTGGCCTTATAAAAATGTATATTTCATTTTTCCTATTCATAGTAATAAACTTAATTACTTGAGTCTTCTGGTCCACCAGTTGTATTAACCAGAGCAGGATTCTCATTTTTCATATGGGAGAAATTGTTTCTAAATTTCTCGAAGGCTGTCAAACATGTTAACATACAACCTTGAGTTAGAAAGATTCCTCCTGTGTTCTTTTGAGACTTAGAGGTTTAATGATTTCATTCCACAGAAGAGTTTAGGTAACATAATCCATATTTTTTAGTATTGTAATAGACTTCCTGCATCAAATTTTCAAAAACTAATTTCCCAGAGCATATTTTATAGTCTAAGTTGGATGAGTTCTTACTTCAGCTGCTCTTTTTCCTGAAAAGGAAATGGACATAGAGCAGCATAATTTTTTCTTGGTGCTGGAGGTGAGATTTTTCTTGCAGGGTGCTCTTTCTCATTTCTATTACCCCTGAAGTTCTCCTTAATCTCTGTGCAACTTGTGTGCTACAAATAAAATGACAGTAGGATCAGGATTCAGCACCTGAAAATGAAGCTATCTGGGCAAGGACTTTATGATTTCTTGTAGGAGATATTGCTATAATAGCTGTGCTCTGGCCAGCTGGCCCCATTTTAACTCCTCACTTGGAGTAGAGACACATATGCAAATTTCCTTTCTAAGTGCATGTATAATTGTGCCCCTAGGCACTCATCCTGAGAGAGGAAGCAAAATTTAAAATGGAATATAAATTTTCCCAGGCTTCTATCTGAGCCTCAAACTGAGGCAGAAAAGACAGCAAACTCTGGGATGATCAGAAAGTTTAGATTCTGAATTTCTGAAACATCTACCTAAAATCTGAAGCATGAGGTGTGTGTTGTCATAGTTTCTTGGGAAAGAACATAATTAGGAGGTGAAACGTTTTCACTTTCGACTGAAGAAATTTGTGACTTGGTACATACACTGGACAGGATTTGGAAATCCAGGATAGACATTTGTTTAACCAGACACTTCGAACTCAAGGTCATCAAGTCTGCCTTGTTCCTTGGCTGTCATCCCAATGTTTCATCATCTTCCCCTCCCTTTTCTTCTACGTCTTTTTATACTTGCTACTGGATTTCTACTTTCAGTCTTTAAACATGCTTACATCCCATTTATATGAATTTTTTTAAAAGCTTTATTTGATCTAATGATTTCTCTAGCTATTGTGTCTCTCCTCTCTCTTCTAACTAAACCTTATTTTTAAACCATGATCTGCTATTCACTTCTTAACTATTGTCAACCCATGTCAGTTGGATGTATGATTCTACAATCATTTTGACAATGCCTCTGATGATATCACTAGTATCTTTTTAACCCAGAAAAATGGCTTTTATCTAGTGGGCTTCCTTGCTGCATTTGACTCAGTTAATTGCTCCCATATTTCATGATCATGTGACGTTAGCTTCCAACTCCCTCTTATGATCCATCTTGCATCTGTGATCATTTCTTCTGTCTTCATATTGAGGGTCATATGTCCCTCTTCCCTTAATACTGGTGTTTCCCAGATGTCTAACTTTATTTTCCTAATCTTTCTTTTCTCTCCAGTTCTAAAGCTTTTGAGTCATCTAGGGAACTTATTCAAACTTCAAATGCTTTGGAGACTTCCTTACCCCACCTCTGTCATTCTGGTTCATGGGGTCTGCAGCTCCTGCCACGTGAAAGACAAACCTACATACCCACTCTGGTATGTATAGACCACTCCTGCTGAAAATGTACAAGGAGGCAGGTGAAGTAGAATTAACCCATACTTGATCATTTCATTTACCCTTCTCTTTCCTCAGATGCTGCCATTTTACCTTTGAATATTTCTCAAATCATTCTCTTTTATCCCTGATAATACTGTTCAAATTTAGGCCATAAATTGGTTTTTTGAATTGTGGTAAAATATACATAAAATATACATAACATGTATATATAAATGGTAACCGTGGTTACCATTTAACCACTTTGAAGTATATAGTTCACTCACATTAAGTACGGTCACATTGTTATGCAACCATCACCACCATCCACCTCCAGAACATTTTTTATCTTCCCAAACATAAACTCTCTATGCATTAAACTATAATTCTCTATTCCCCCTTTCCCACAGCCCCTGAAAACCACCATTCGACTTTCTGTCCGTATAACTTTGACTACTCTAAGTACCTCATCGAAGTGGAATCATATGGGATTTGACCTTTTGTGAGTGGTTTACTTCACTTAGCATAAAGTCTTCAAGGTTTATCCATGCTGTACCATGTTTCAGAAATTCCCTCCTTTTTAAGGCTAAATAACCACCCATTATATGTAAATATATAGGGATACACATAGATATATAGATATAGATATGTCACATTTTGTTTATCCACTCATCTATCAGTGGACACTTGGTTTGCTTCCATCTTTTGGCCAAGGTGAGTAATGTGCTGCTATGAACATAGATGCACAAATATATGTTTCAGTCCCTGCTTTCAAATATTTTGGGAACCTACCCAGAGATGGGATTGCTGGATCATATGGTAATTCTATCTGTAATTTTTTAAAGAAATGCCATACTGTTTTACATATCAGCTATACCATTTTACATTCCCACCTGCAATGCAGAAGGGTTCTAATTTCTCCACATTCTCACCAACATTTGTCACTGTTTTCACTTTTGATAGTAGAGGCAGTTTCAGTGGGTCTAA
Source organism: Physeter macrocephalus (assembly GCF_002837175.3). NCBI lineage: Eukaryota > Metazoa > Chordata > Mammalia > Artiodactyla > Physeteridae > Physeter > Physeter macrocephalus. The sequence continues at coordinate 60,284,048 of NC_041226.1, forward strand.
AGTGGTATATCACTGTAGTTTTTATTTGTGATTCCCTAATCATTACTGAATTTGAACATATTTTCATGTACTCATTGGTTATGTGTATACTTTCTTTGTAGAAATGACTATTAAGTCCTTTGCCCATTTTTTAATTTTTTTTTTTATTGTTGAGCTGTAGATGTTCTTCATATATTCTGGATACTAATCTCTTAGTAGATATACGTTTTGCAAATATTTTCTCCCATTCCATGGGTTTTCTTTCTACCCTGTTGATAGTGTCCTCTGAGGCACAAAATTTTTAAACTTTGATATAGTTCAGTTTACCTATTTTTTTCTTTTGTTGCCTGTGCTTTCGGTGTCATAGCCAAGAAATAATCACTACATCCAATGTCATGAAGCTTTCCTCTTGTGTTCTCTTCTAAGAGTTTTATAGTTTTAGCACTTACCTTTAGGTCTCTGATCTATTTTGAGTTGTTTTTTGTATATGGCATAAGGTAAGGTCCAACTTCAGTTGTTTTTTGCCATTTTGTTATAAATATGTATAATATAATATAGTATACTATATTATATATACTAAATATAATATAGTATATATTGTCTACCTCCATTCATTCGTCCACATTTTTATCAGAGTAATTTGTAAAAATTGTAAATCTGCTCATGCCATTCCCATGATTAAAAACTCTCCGATGTATCTCCTTTTCCTGTTGGTAAATAAGATTTTCACTATTAAGGCCCTTGTCTCACTCACCCACACACTCTCACGCAGCATTAACACGTGATATGCAATTTATTATCTCTCTGCATTGGGTAACACTGCCCCTTTCCCTAGAATGCTATCTCTGCCTTCTAGTTCATACCTTAGGCAGAAAGTCCTTCCTTATAACTCACCACTCTCTAAGCACCATACTCAGATAGGGCCCATTTCATGTGCACCATTAAATCTGATGCCTATCTCTTACAACGATCTCGTCAGTTACTATATAACAAAAATGTTTGTCACTTTTCCATTGCTAGACCATGAGCTTTCCTAGGGAAAGGACTATGTTTTACTCATCTTTATAGCCCCTATGCCTTACCATCTTAGGCTTAATATTAAATTAGTTGCTAAGTGGAATCTTGAGGAGCATGTAGTTTTTGAGATGAGCTAGGGTGAAAGAGGTTAGAAAGAGGGATAATGGAGGAACTATTGGCAAGGCTGGAATTTCTTAGGAAGGGCAAAGTTAGGAGTAAAGACAGCATTTGAGAGTAGTTCAGTGCCTGTGAGAGAGGAATCTGGATAAAGGCAAGAGAAAGGATATATATGTGGGGAGAGTCTTCTGACTTTGGAGGTCAAGAACATCTAGGAAAATAAAGTATTTCTTTCTGGGCTAAATGCCAAATAGAAATATTGTTTAAAAAGAGGCATGACGGGCTTCCCTGGTGGCGCAGTGGTTGAGAGTCCGCCTGCCGATGCAGGGGACACGGGTTCGTGCCCCGGTCCGGGAAGATCCCCCGTGCCGCGGAGCGGCTGGGCCCGTGGGCCATGGCCGCCGAGCCTGCGCGTCCGGAGCCTGTGCTCCGCCACGGGAGAGGCCACAGCAGAGGGAGGCCCGCGTACCGAAAGAAAAAAAAATAAATAAATAAAGAGGCATGGCTACCCTCCCTGTTAGGAAACAAAAATCGCCGTCAGCAGCAGCTGGTCAGCAGCAGCAGCAATAGATGTATTACCAATAAGAGAATGCAATTACGACTATAGGGAAAAAATAAATCCTGACTCAGCCTTGAAAGTACCTGGAAAAAAGGACACACTGCCATTTGGCCACTCACCACCCATTTGGGTCTGAGCCCATTCGTTATTATAACATACACAGTAGGATTGAAATAATAGGGGAAAAGGAAAATTATGATGGAGATAATTGGTTTTTTCAGGTGATTTAATCCAGTATTTATCTCAAGCTACAATTATTTTGGATAAATATTCTAAACCAAGTATTCTTCTCGTTAAAAAATTTAAACATAATGCCTCAATTCAGATTATATTTTTTCTCATTTATTGAAACGGCAGATATTTTGTGTTGCTTTGTTTATGCTGAGGACTGAAATAATTACCTAATTTCAGATTTTTTATAGTACAATTACATTAGTTTTATTTTATTTTTAGTTGTGACTTTGAAATTTTATGTGATTATATCTAAGTCACAATTGTTTATTATACATGTCCTCTGGTTCCAAAATGAATTACTGAAAAATAGAAAAATCATGCTATAGCCTTCACCATAAATTTGATTGGAATGATAAAATCACATAATAATATTATTGCTTTTTAGGTCAAGTATCTTATCTTCCTTCATTTATCAAATCCTATAAAAACTTCAAAAAATGCCATTCTTCCTCAGACTACCTCCTTTGTACTGGCTGTTGACTTGAAATATTCCCAGAAAACCGCGCTAATCTATCATTAGTCTTCTAAAAACACAGCACTATGGCACTGCTATTTCCAACGTATCAATAATAATAATGGCCACAATAATATATCTGCATGTTCCTTAATTTTTCAGGGATTTCAATCTACAATATTTACTTAATAATAAGTATTTATTTTAGTTGTAAAATCACAGTGTCCTATTTTAAGGATTGCTCATGCATTCATGCTATATCACTTTCTTCAGAGAACATTATTTGGTTCATGCAATAAATCAAGCAGTGTATTAGAAATTAGGGAAAAAATGGCAATTTGAGAGCTTAGAAAACTTGCCTAATAATACTATGAAAGATATAAGCAAAAAGCATTTTTTTCTTTTTGGTTAATAATATGGAAAACCAATCTACTGGATGTAGAAGAACAAAGGGATAGAAGAGCACAAAAGGAACTTTGTGTAGATGTCTTCTGAGCTACATCTTGAATAAATAGTAAATCTTAGTAGTTTGGAAATTTTTTTAAGAATTTTGTGCTTTCTATGACAATACTTCTCTCTCTCTCTCTCTTTCTTTTTAAATTTTGGAGACATCAATGATATTCCTTTGGTCTCTTTATTTCCAGACTGAAAAACCACATAATCATATAAGTGTCTTGTCATTGAATACTCCATCTCTTGAATTATTTTAATTCCTCCCTTTAAAATTCCTTTAAGTGATTCTTATTTTTAGTTTTTTCTAGAAATACATTGCTAAAACAGTTCAAATTTTAAGGTATTAATTGAAGAAACAGATGTCACCATGAGGCACAGTGAAGGAGCAGAACCTCTTATGAGCTGCCTGACCTCTACAGGTAGATGGTTTTGGAAGCCCTGGGTCAGATGTAATTAAAGTTATATCTATATATCTGTGCTCACCTACCAATTTCTATGCTTGGCTATTCAACATAAATTCCATTGTGATCCTTCCCATGTGTTAGTCTGAAATTTAATAATGCAAATAATGCAAAGTTATTTATTTGTGTAGTATAGGTTTTTATCATACTTTCTATGTATCATTGTAGGACATTGAATGAAGTTATGCAAAACTAACATACATTACATGCCAAGGTATTTTAGTTTAGTTTTACTTGCAGATGACAGCGTGGAAGAAGAGTATCATAATAATTTAAGAATGCTGTATTAAGCAAATTTATTTTACAGTCTTTCATATCCTACAGGTAAGTGACCTAACAGACACTGAGCATTTCTCATATGCCAGAAAACAAAGGCAGAGGCTTTGCAAAATTATTTCATTTTATCCTTAAAAAAAATCTGTAAAAGTATCTATTATCCTTATTTTGCAAAAGACGAAACTGAGGCATAGGGAAGTTAAGCAACCAGATAATCAAGGTCATAAGGCAAACTAAGCTTGTTTGGCCGTAAACCCCATAATGATTCTACTATATCATATAACACCTAATCAGTAAGTTGACTTTTGTAATTAATATGAAATTACTAAACATACTAGACATAAGTAAGAAATACTTAGATTTAAATAAATCGGGAATAACTCTGAAACTATGGTAAATATCATGGAATCTCACTTTTGTTCTGGAAAATCCTATTGTATCTTACAGCACCTAGTGACATAATGCACACTCTATAAATATTGAACTACAATATCAATTATAATCGGAAGATATTTTCATAGAATGCCAATCAAATACATTTTGTGATAAGTGATACCCACATACCCTATACTTTAAGTAACATTGACTGTGATAAAATGAATAAGGTTCCCTCCAACCCCACTAAAGACATCTGCATCTTAATCCCTGGAACTTGAATCCTGCAAATGAATATTTTACATGGTAAAAGGGACATCAAGTTAAATGTCTGAGATGGGGGTGTTATCCTAGATTATCGAGGTGGGCCCTAAATGTAAACAGAGAAGTCCTTAAAGAGGGAGGTAAGAAAAGTCAAAAGAGGAGGACGGCAATGTAAGGAGGGAGACAGCAGTTGGAGTGGCGTAGCCAGGGAGTACGGGCAACTTCTAGAAACTGGAAGAGGCAAGATATGGATTCTCCTGGAACCTCTAGCAGGAAATGGCCCTATCAACAGCTTGATTTAGCCCATAAAGACTCCTTTTGGACTTCTAATATCCAGAGCTGTAAGAGAATAAATCTGTGTTGTTTACGGCAGTCATAGGAAATGAACACATATTAGAAATATTATTTAATTTCCAATTGTTTTTTGATACTAAATATTGGATAATCTTAAGACATTAACTTGAGGTCCAACTGTTTTGTTATCATTTGTAGTAGACAGGGTTGAAAATGAAATCAAACCATAAAAAATATTTACGTGGGATGTTTTATGTTTAATTTATATTACTGTGAAAGACTAATTATGCTGCTGTAAGTAGCAGTCCCAAAGTTTGAAAGTAACTTAAATGGAACTATTCATTGGTATAGTTATCCAGTGCACTGAAAACTTAATTGAGATTTTTTAATATAACTTGTAGTCATTAGAAGAGATCAGAATAGGATCCTGGGAACTACAGACCAAATGTTTGCTGGGAAAACTTCAGGAATATGTAAAACAATTGAATAGAAACATAAAAATTGGTAGAAATTCAACATGGTTTTATAAGAATAAATTGTTTTTAATAAAATAGAATTCTTTGGAAAAGTAAATTAACATGTATACATTTGGTGTCTATGATAACGTTCTTACAATTCAAAATTCTTTGTTTTTTGCGATGTTTCTAAAAGCCGTTTCACTAATCATCAGTCATCCCATAAGTGATTACAAATTTTTTAAAATGTTCTATTGTTTTCAAAATGGAAAACTTACACTAAGGACGGAAATAGAGGTTTTTAGGAGGATGGAGTAGTCAAGTTTACACAGAGTTGGTGAGGAGACCACTTACACAGCATCTGCAAGAGGAGGTGTACACTCCGATTTTCAAATATGAAGACAAATATTAAAGAGTAAAACACCAAATCAATAAGTCAAAATGACAAAAAATAAACAGGGAAGATCACTCTGCTACCAGGCAATACATAAAGTGTCAGAAATATTACAAACTTAAAACTCTTTGCTATAACTGAATTATTAATTAAACTGACCTGAGAAACATTAAGCAATGTCTCAGACATATAAAACCCATTGATAAGTGGAAAGGAATCAAGAAATTTTTTTTAAAGAAGAGTAGACTGGTTAAATGTACCAAAGAGATCCACTAAAACTAAATCAAAGTTATCAAATCTGCAAACAGTGATCATTGCATATACATGTATAGATTAGATCAGAAAAGTACAGGCCCAAGTGTTTATTAGGAAGAATATCTATTTTTCCATTTATAATCTATACCCCATTAACTTTTTATTTTTTAAACAGGTATTTATTCTCACCATCATGAGTCTGTTGGTTGACTGTTTTGTTTTTGTTTTTTTAAATAAATTTATTTATTTATTTATTTATGGCTGTGTTGGGTCTTCGTTGCTGTGCGTGGGCTTTCTCTAGTTGCGGCGAGTGGGGGCTACTCTTCGTTGTGGTGCACAGGCTTCTCATTGTCTTGGCTTCTCTTGTTGCTGAGCATGGGCTCTAGGCACTCAGGCTTCAGTAGCTGTGGCACATGGGCTCAGTAGTTGTGGCTCATGGGCTTAAAGTTGCTCCACGGCATGTGGGACTCTTCCCCGACCAGGGCTCGAACCCGTGTCCCCTGCATTGGCAGGCGGATTCTTAACCACTGTGCCACCAGGGAAGCCCTACCCCATTAACTTCTTATTTAATTTACTGTGATTTGTAGTTATATTTCTGCATTGCATGTTAACTGATTTTGACATATACATATAAATATATATATATCTGTTTTGTTTTTGTTTTTTTAAATAAATTTATTTATTTATTTATTTATGGCTGTGTTGGGTCTTCGTTGCTGTGCGTGGGCTTTCTCTAGTTGCGGCGAGTGGGGGCTACTCTTCGTTGTGGTGCACAGGCTTCTCATTGTCTTGGCTTCTCTTGTTGCTGAGCATGGGCTCTAGGCACTCAGGCTTCAGTAGCTGTGGCACATGGGCTCAGTAGTTGTGGCTCATGGGCTTAAAGTTGCTCCACGGCATGTGGGACTCTTCCCCGACCAGGGCTCGAACCCGTGTCCCCTGCATTGGCAGGCGGATTCTTAACCACTGTGCCACCAGGGAAGCCCTACCCCATTAACTTCTTATTTAATTTACTGTGATTTGTAGTTATATTTCTGCATTGCATGTTAACTGATTTTGACATATACATATAAATATATATATATGGCAAATTCAAATGATTAATACAGAGAGCTGCTTCTTGAAAAGATTACATGGCAAAATACCTCATCAATTCTTTTAAAAATTTAGACATTAACTCAAACTGAAAGAGTTAAAAAAAAATGGAAGAAAATTAGAAAAGGTGGTGCCAGAGGAGCTTCTTGACAAGCCACTCAATCACCTTCAATTTCTCTGTGGGATTGTATTACACGTAAGATCTCCAAAACCAAGAAGGGTGATTCGCATTAGGTGAAAGTTTTGTTAGTAATTTTATCATCCATCCAACACCTTCTCCAAACAATTGTCAGAAATTGGCTAATATTATTACGGGGTTTGAAAGAAGCAATTTAGGAAGGGAACATTGCCATAAGTTACAGTGCACCATAAAATCACATTTAGCAGTAATGCATTTTTGCACTTTTATTTTTAAAGTATATTTATAACATCCTCTTATGATAAAATATATTTAGGCAATTCCTAAAAACAATTTTAGAAACATCAGAGTGAAGAATTTGTTTATTCTTCTATGAGGAAAGCTAGTGACTTAAATATTTAAAATTTATTTATAAGTGAGATTTATTTGTCTATATTTTCTAAAAGGTAAAAATCTAAGCATGATTAAAACACATTTATTCAACAAATATGTATATTTAAACTATAATATATTAAGCACTCTGCTTGGCTTAGGGATTGATAAACAACTAAACACATAACTTCTAGTCGTAGGATTCCAATCTAGTGAGGATCTTAATATGAGAGGGAGTCTAGTGAGTTTACTAATCTATCGACACACCTTATAATAATTATTGTTGTGTTGATATCTATATTTCTTGTCTTTATGTTGAATGGCATTGTGTTTTTATCAAAGTGCACACAAGTAAATTCTAAAACATTTAAATCATTTTTGAACGTAGGTACTGATTTAGTTAATAATTATTGAGTATTTTCCAAGTGCCAAAAACCATACTAAGCATTTAAATTCACTATACAGTTGTAACTATTAAATAAGAAAACAGCCCAATAACAAAAAGAGCTATTATTATCCTCATTTACCATTAAACATCTTGGAGACAGTAAATAATTTTCTCAAGCTCAAAAAGAAATTAATTGGCAAAGCCAGTGCTGAAACCCACATCTGCCTGCCCCAAATGTTCTGCTTTTAAATACTTCATTATACTGATGTCAAATTTTATGTTATGTTTTTATCATCCTGCCTACATAAATGTTTATGTTAAGTTGTGCCTTTCTGAAACATAAAATTCAATTTTACGTAGATGAATGCAATAGAATCGATGAACTGCCAATAAGGATTTTGCCAAAAATCCCAACTGTGTATAAATTTATACTATTCTTTCCTGGGTCATCAGTGTTCTCCTTGTGAACAAGGGCATAAGTTGGAAGCACTCTGTCTCATGTTAATGAAGTTAATTATTCTGACTAGGGCTATTGAACAGTGGTAAGTTAACTATGCTAGAGATAAAACTCAAGACTTTAATTATATTAATATCATGCTTTATTCTATAAGACTGTTTTTAGTATAAACATTCACTATAAATAAGAGATTAAGAGCTGTTTCCAAAGCTAGCCTAATCTGATTCTACTTGAATTAATCATAAAATGTATATACTTTCACATACTGAAAAAGTGATCTGACCACTTCATGAAACAAGGATAAAGTGTGTGGGATACACACGTACAGGTATCACCATCCATGTGTCATCATTTTCCACATACCACCACTGTATTACTTGCTAATATTTTTTAAATGCCAGAAAGATAAATTTTGAGAATTTGCATGATTCCTATATCAAATATCTGTATCAAGGAAAGTCTGGTACATTTTCAAAACTCTTAAAAGCTGAACTTGTTAAATAAGTATATTTTATTCAAGACTGTAAGGTTGGCTGAAAATGTAAAAAAAAAAAAGTCAGATATTTTTAGTGATTTAAATATTCATGATTTAAAATTAAATGTTCAGTTTAATTGCTTTATACTCCAAAGAGATTTTAATAACCTCTACATCACTTAATATGTTCCCAAGTTGCATAAGACAGTCGTAAAGACAGAAACGTGAATACATCCTGGTCCTGTGTATCCAAATAATTCAAAATCTTGTTAGAAAGTATTTGTGCCTCTAAACAGTCAATGAATTATACAAGAAAACTTTGAAGGCTTCCTTTATCTGTTAGAGAACCGACATACTGATGGTTTCCAAATGTTTAAATTTTATCTAGAATGTTTGAATTGAAACACTCTGAAAGAAACAGTTTTATAATTTACTACCTACTCTGTTAGATAATATTTGTGATTTTCTTTCTTTAAAATTTCAAGAAATTTTTAAATTTTATTTTTAATACCTACACATGCTTCTTTCCTCTTAGCCATTTTTTTGAGTCTCCAGAATTTGCATGAAGAATTTATATATTCTGTCATGACTTGTCTGTCTCTTCCCACACCTGTCACTTGTCTGATTAGGTGAACAGATGACTGTCTTCTCAATTACATTCTAGAACACCATCAGATTCTCCTAGGATAACCTACTGGGTCTGCATCGATCTGAACCATGTTCTCTTCTGCACTCAGTTAATTTTCCCCAATTTTCTCTTTTACCTCCTATTTTCACTTTTGTGTTCTCTGTATTCAGAGTCTATTCTTTCTATCAAGAGAATATTTACTCCCTGAAATTGGCTCAGGTATTAATAATTTAAAACCCTCCTTCTTTTCTTATAAAATGAAACTTTGAAACTAACAGAAAGAAGTAAGATTCTCTTGAAAAACAATACTCTATCTTTAATTCATATGAGAAAAGGAAAGAGAGAAACAGGAAAATTCAGGACAGAGAAATTTCTCCTGTGAAATGATATAAGAACAAAAGAACAAGGATCTAAATTTTATATATACAAATATAATATATTCATTTGTTACAGTTGATATTTTCTGAAAAAGAGTACAAGTTAAAACATCAAAATATAAGCAATATATTATCTGCCCTAATTAGAAGCAAAATTATATATACTAATACACTTTTCTTCTTCAAATACATTTTTCCCACTCATCTCTTTTAATGATTGTTTTTCAGTTTATAATATAATATCTTCTGTCTTTCCTGATTTTTAAAAATTTTATCATAAACTGTGTTTAATAAAAAAATTACTTTTTCCAAGTCATTAACAGAGTAAAGTGAAAGATTTCAAACAAAGTTCCAGAAACAGACCAACCAGAAATTAGAATTTATCATTTTTCTCTGTCACAATTTCCTATTTAACTTTGCTACCATCATCACAAATGATAATTTGTGAATCACAGTGCAATAGTTTTACAAATAATATTCTTAGAGTAGCTGTCATGATCAGAATACAAAAATACACATATGCATTAGTGGAACAAAAATCATTTCAAAATTAGAAAATTATCTCCTCATGATTTTATAATTTTTATTGGATTAAATTATCAAAACAATATAAATCTACATTTAAATATTTTAGTAATTTTTATAGGTGATATGAGGCTATGAAAATGATTTTCATGTAATTAAAATGTGTAATCTTGTGAATATTTTCCATAGACATAGACATTATACCATAATTATGATTTTGTAAAGTTTGTTGAACTCCTATATGAGAGAAATCAATATTGGGTAAGATTTAGAAATATGTTTGCTTTAAAAACTATATTATATTCATATTTATGCCAAGAACATTCCTGAAGCATTTAACTAAACTATCAATACTAACCATGGTCCACAATTAGACAAGTGTGATTTGCCCTTTGAATTCCTCACAATCTACTGGAGAAATATTTTTATATTAATTCTGCAATAGCATTGACTCTCTTCTCTCAGTTTCCATGACATGCATCACCTGATTCTATATGAGCTAAATAATTTTTGGCATAAGGTCAATTGCCAAGGGAATTGGCAATGATTTATTTCTTCTTTCCAAGGAAAGAAGAAATACGATACAAATAAGAAGGGGAAAAAAATGGAATACTGATAGGTTTCAGTCATATAAGAAAACTCCCAATTGATACCATATCCACTGGTATAGTAACAGATGGCTAAAGTGTATATTGAAAATCTATGAGAATTAGCGATCCATGACACCGAGTCCTTGTGAGCTAAATTATTTTGGCATCAAGGTCAATTGCTTCTGTTGATCCCCTGTCTTAATGTGTTGCTATTTCATCCTAAAAATGGTGGATGTTCACATCAGGAGCTCAACTCATCTGGGAGAAAAAGAAGAGAGCTACCAGGTGTTGGAGTAGCCAATTAAAGCAACAAGTCAAAAATGAAAGAGTTAATCTTTAATCACTACAGCCATGGTATAAACAAGAATCTAAAAATGGAGGGAGTGCTGACTCGCCCTGTTCCACTTTACTCCATGGAATGGCATGTAGGTTGAGTGTCAGTGGGTCATCCCACTGTTTAGGGAGCCCCAAACAAAAGGCTTCAGCAGGTTTCTGGACTGTGGGGTAGGGGCAGCGGGGAGGTCAAGGAGGAAGGGCTAGGAGTGGAAAAGTCCTGGGAACTGAGTCAGAGTGGGGAAAAGTGGCTTCACGGTTGCCCCTCCTCCCACCATAAAGAGGCCTCAGTGGGAGATGCTTGAAGAGGACCTCTGCCCAGGCCTCAGATAAAGAGACCCAAGAATGAAGGCACAGGGGCTATGAAGGCAAATATGCCACCAGCATGACTGGCAGAAGCCTGAGTCCTTGATTGCAACTGTCCTCAGAGATCGCAGTGCATCGGCTGTGTACCAAGCCTGGTGTGGGAACAACAGCTTTTCCCTGTGAGGCATGACAGGTAAAGCCTTTGTAATTGCCTGAAAAAAATCACATAGATTTTTTTTTCTCTTTCTCAGTTGCTTTATTTTTTTTAACATCTTTATTGGAGTATAATTGCTTTACAATGGTGTGTTAGTGTCTGCTGTATAACAAAGTAAATCAGCTATACCTATACATAATATCCCCATATCTCCTCCCTCTTGCATCTTCCTTCCACCCTCCTTATCCCATCCCTCTAGGTGGTCACAAAGCACCGAGCTGATCTCCCTGTGCTATGCAGCTGCTTCCCACTGGCTATCTGTTTTACATTTGGTAGTATATATAAGTGCATGCCACTCTCTCATTTCATCCCAGCTTACCCTTCCCCCTCCCTGTGTCCTCAAGTCCATTGTCAACGTCTGTGTCTTTATTCCTGTCCTGCCCCTAGGTTCTTCATAAACATTTTTTTTTTTTTTTTTAGATTCCATATATAGCACATAGATTTTTAACCAGGAGCCAGACTCCTCAGTTTACATTGTGATACTCACTTCAGTAACTGTGAGAATCATTGTGGAGAATCACCATTAGCGCTGTAGAAGAAAGTAGCTGATAGCCTGCTTTAGAAGCTTCTCCAAATAATTCTTTACAAGTGTGGGTCAAGACTTAATCCTTACAGATAAAAAAGAGCAATTAAATAGAAAGTTAAAGATACCAACTGAGTTGCATAGTTGTGTGCTCCCCGATGCATAGGCCTCTCTTTCAGTACTTGGGAAAATCTAGGACTCCCAGTAATTACTACATATTGCCTCCCGAATTTTGAGAAAAATATGAGAGGAGCAGGGAAAGGAAACAGACCTAGGGGGTGTGAAAGTGAATTAGGAAGACTGTTCAGTGGTCATATTAAGGTTATGTAATAAATTATTTCAAGTTTATCTAAAGACAGGACAGAAAGAGCCAAGGCAATGAGATGGCAGGAGGAGTGTACTTATAAAAATAAATTTCAGGGCTTCCCTGATGGCGCAGTGGTTGAGAGTCTGCCTGCCGATGCAGGGTACATGGGTTCGTGCCCCGGTCCGGGAGGATCCCGCGTGCCGCGGAGTGGCTGGGCCCGTGAGCCATGGCCGCTGGGCCTGCGCGTCCGGAGCCTGTGCTCCGCAACGGGAGGGGCCGCAACAGTGAGAGGCCCGCATACCGCAAAAAAAATAAATAAATTAATTAAAAAAAAATAAATTTCAAATGAGTGACCCTGAATGCAGGAAAGGTAGCATAGGATTGCTTCTTTCTTCCTTCCATAACTTTGTAAGATCCAGGGGAAATTCATTAAACATAGGTTCAATTGTTTATCTTTTATACTCTAGATCTTGACCTGACAGCTGGAGAATCATTCATCCAGACATAAGAGTCCTTGAGAATGTGAATAGTTGTAAGCGCTGATTATATATGTATGTTTATAACTATATATCTTGGTTCCAAGAGTTCCACACATGGAATGTCTAAAACAGAACAGGGGAGCTTCTGGCTCCTGCAGGCAGGATATAGATTCTAGGAGAAAAGAGCCGTCGAAGCTGCCAGGGCATCCTTTGAGGCAAGTCAATGCAAATTTGAATGATAAATTCTGTTTTGAGGTGGGGGGGGGCATGGAAATAGTCCTTAAGAGCCAATGCACTTTAATCCCCCTTTGGAGGACCGTGCCCACCCGCATCCCACTGTCGCCTAGGTGAATGACTCAGGATTGGGAAACAGCTCGTCTTCCCTGGGGAATCTCCACTGACAGATGTTACCAAGTTACAGAGAAAAGACAACCAGAAATAAAATGAGCCTGAGGGTTTTTTTTTTTTAAATGATGTTCACAGAAAATCAGGGCAAAATATAAATTAATTTCATATTATATTTATAATAATTGGAACAATACATTTAGCTTCATATTGACTCTAACATAAATACATACTTAAAAGTTATTTAAAATCATGTTTTATGAGATACTTTAAGTGGTTTTAAAAGATTACAATATATCTTTTTTAATTTTTTTTTTTCCGGTATGCGGGCCTCTCACTGCCGTGGCCTCTCCCGTCGCGGAGCGCAGGCTCCGGACGCGCAGGCCCAGCGGCCACGGCCCACGGGCCCAGCCGCTCCGCGGCACGCGGGATCCTCCCGGACCGGAGCACGAACCCGCGCCCCCCGCATCGGCAGGCGGACTCCCAACCACTGCGCCACCAGGGAAGCGCTAGATTAGAATATATCTTATATTTAGTTTGACAATCAGGCGCTTCCTCCTATGAAAGTGAATCTTTACATAATGGTCCGAAAAGCTACTATTCCAATGTATTTAGTCTTTGTCAGACCAGCATTATGACAAACTGCACGATATGAACACTGATATTTCTTAGATTTATATACTCAGGCAACCTCAAGTCCTTGTGCCAGAGTCTCAGTCCTATTCACCTTCTCTACAGAAATGAGAATCTGCCTCTTTGCAGCCATTGACTAAGTTTATCTCAAAACAGTACATGCAATATAATTTCATCTCTTCTTTATTTTTTTTGTATTCTGTATTATGTAAAGTTCAAGTAAATTGGATGGGATATAAAAATATGAAACAGGTTATATATACTAGTCAGTGGCTTAAACTTTTTTTGAAGAAATTATATAATGTAAAGAGAGCTTTCTAAAGTATAAGATACACAAAATAATATATGAAAAAATGAATGCAATTCTATTACAGAAGTTAGCAGAACTTATGGACTCAAAAATTCCAGGAATGGCTCTAAACCTGGGTAAAACAGGTGAAACAAATATTGCAAAAATAAATTTCAATTGGTGAATAACCTAAACTTTAAATGTAAAGGTGTAAAATAACAGAGAGACATGTAGTTTTCTAATTTGTCTAATCATGACTCCAAAATCTAAGAGCATGAAGAAGATAAATTACATATAAATTTAAAGTATTTCTATATATCTGAGAAATGGTAAACTAAATTTAGAGGAAGCTGGAGAAATACTTGATTACAACATACATTAAAAGTATAGTGTGTGTTTCCCTGATACATGAAGAAGCTCTACAAATTAGTAAAAAAGAAAAAGAGCATCTTAATAACAAAATAAATAAACTATATAGTTTATTCCTATATAAAACAATTTCAAATTTAAGTTTTCAAAGAAAGTAAAATATCAGTGGAGACAACTTTTTTTTCTATTATACTACGAGATATATATGCATACACACACTATGCTAAGTATGGTCCAGGTAAAGGGCCAGGTTCACATAAAGGCATTGTGACATGAATACCAATATAAGTAAAAAAAAAAAGTTTGTACATTCTTGTATGCACAATTTTAAGAACATGTTGTAAAAATATACATAAAATGTGGACAAAGACTTAAATCTAAAGGTTCCTTATCTTAATGTTACTTATTGTAGCAAAGAATTACAAATATCTTTAACAAATTTGCAGTACTTTTTTAAACAAATGATAGTATTTCAGAATAATGAGTATTTAAAGGTGATGTTGCAGATTAATTCTCTTTATATGGAATATTTTAACTTATTTTACATGTGTTTTGACATAAAAACATATCCCAATAAATTATAATAATTTTTTATCTATAAAAATGACCCACACTGAATATTATCAGTGTTTTTTATGGCTAGTAGACATGCTAATTTTGATTCTTTAATTCCATGTTTTACAGTTTTTCTACAACAACATGTTTTCCTTTTAGAATAAAATGTATTTAGTTCTGAACTACAGCACAAGTATTTAATGCAGATTATCCTTGTAAGTGTTTTTAAATATATTGAATAAATATTAATTGAATTGCTGCTTTAAAATCAAATGGTGGACATAAATCACAGCAAGATCCTTTTTGACCCACCTCCTAGAGAAATGGAAATGAAAACAAAAATAAACAAATGGGACCTAATGAAACTTAAAAGCTTTTGCACAGCAAAGGAAACCATAAACAAGACCAAAAGACAACCCTCAGAATGCGAGAAAATATTTGGGGAGAAAATATTTGCAAATGAAGCAACTGACAAAGGATTAATCTCCAAAATTTACAAGCAGCTCATGCAGCTCAATATCAAAAAAACAACCCAATACAAAAATGGGCAGAAGACCTACATAGACATTTCTCCAAAGAAGATATACAGATTGCCAACAAACACATGAAAGAATGCTCAACATCATTAATCATTAGAGAAATACAAATTAAAACTACAATGAGATATCATCTCACACCAGTCAGAATGGCCATCATCAAAAAATCTACAAACAGGGATTCCCAGGTGGTGCAGTGGTTAAGAATCTGCCTGCCAATGAAAGGCACACGGGTTCGAGCCCTGGCCCAGGAAGATCCCACATGCCATGGAGCAACTAAGCCTGTGCACCACAACTACTGAGCCTGAGCTCTAGAGCCCACAAGCCACAACTACTGAGCCCACGTGCCACAACTACTGAAGCCTGTGCTCCTGGAGCCCATGCTATGCAACACGAGAAGCCACCACAATGAGAAGCCTGTGCACCGCAACAAACAGTAGCTCCCGCTCGCCGCAACTAGAGGAAGCCCGCGTGCAACAACGAAGACCCAACACAGCCAAAAATAAATAAATAAATAAATTTATTTTTAAAAAAAATCTACAAACAATAAATGCTGGAGAGGGTGTGGAGAAAAGGGAACCCTCTTGCACTGTTGGTGGGAATGTAAATTGATACAGCCACTCTGGAGAACAGTATGGAGGTTCCTTAAAAAACTACAAATAGAACTACCATATGACCCAGCAATCCCACTACCGGGCATATACCCTGAGAAAACCATAATTCAAAAAGAGTCATGTACCACAATGTTCATTGCATCTCTATTTACAATAGCGAAGACATGGAAGCAACCTAGTGTCCATCAACAGATGAATGGCTAAAGAAGATGTGGCACATATATACAATGGAATATTACTCAGCCATAAAGAGAAATGAAATTGAGTTATTTGTAGTGAGGTGGATGGACCTAGAGTCTGTCATACAGAGTGAAGTAAGTCAGAAAGAGAAAAACAATTACCGTATGCTAACACATATATATGGAATCTAAAAAAAAACAAAAAAAAATTCATGAAGAACCTAGGGGCAAGTCAGCAATAAAGATGCAGACCTACTAAAGAATGGACTTGAGGACACGGGGAGGGGGAAGGGTAAGATGGGACGAAGTGAGAGAGTGGCATGGACATATATACACTACCAAATATAAAATAGATAGCTAGTGGGAAGCAGCTGCATAGCACAGGGAGATCAGCTCGGTGCTTTGTGACCACCTAGAGGGGTGGGATAGGGAGGGTGGGAGGGAGGGAGACACAAGAGGGAAGAGATATGGGGATATATGTGTATGTATAACTGATTCACTTGGTTGTAAAGCAGAAACTAACACACCATTGTAAAGCAATTATACTCCAATAAAGATGTTAAAAAAAAACAGACACACATACATAAAATTAGAAGAAAAAAAAATCAAATGGTGCCCAAGAAATATTTTTTCAAGTTGTATAACAGGAGAAACATTACACTCAGAATTTAATTTTTGAAACTCTAGGCATTTGATAATTATTAAATGATATGGGAAATGGCTAACATATAAAAACTTACTACACTACTTATAATCAGTATATTCAGACAACAACTGCAGGGAACACACACGCTATCATTCTTCAGTTAGAAAAGTGAAGATGAGTCTACCACAAGTGTTAGCCATCTAACGAGGATGACTTTCCTGTCATAGATAATTATGGACATTAGCTGTCCTTGATAGCTTTTTATCGAAAATGACATTGGCTTTGAGTGTAAGAATGGGAGGGAAAAATAGAGAAGTGGCTGTTAAAATAAATTGTAATCAAATATAATTAAAGAAGATAGATTATTGAGTTTATTGAAATAAGCCAAATGAGGTAGTGTGATTTCAATATAATATCTTTTGTTCTGAATATTAATCATATTTTACCATTTATAAAATTATTTTATTGAAATTCAATTTTTCCCCATGAGTAAAAGATAAAGATTGAGATGTACTGTTCTAACAATATAAATTTTTAATCCATTTACTATTTCTCAAATTTTGTATAGGAAAATATGTGTAAAAGTTTTTTAAATGAATCAGAAAAGGAAAAATAACTTGTGTTCATCTAAGAAAAGACACCATATTGCGTACTAAAACCTTGAAAATTATTTCTTAATGTACTTTTGGCCTACTTGTCATGATTAAGAATATTTCAAATAAAATATTAATTCATTCATTTATAACAAAACTTTACATTTTACAGAATATAAAAATTTCTTCTCTGGCTATTTATCCTGATGAAATGTAAATATGTCATTCTTTATCTGATTGCTGGGAGAATACAAATCCAAGTTTGGCCAGGAGGATCCCCACTTTATATGTGTTGGAATAGTCTGGGCCATATAACTTGGAAATTATTCTTTTGGTTTTCATTTTTTTAATTGTTATAGTAATATTCACGTTAAAACAAGCCAAAATGGGTTTGGTAGAACTCCACTTTTTAAATAGCTTTTTACATTACTTGGCAAATACACTAAAGGTTTTGCGTTGCCTGTTCTTTTGTATGATGAATGAAAATGTACTAAGCTCGCTAGCTTTTTGTTTTTGAATGTCTTTAAATACAGATATAGAGTCAATACATCTCATTGCTTTAATTGAGTTGCTATGTAAAAATGTTTTTATTAAAATTTTTTTCAGTAATTTATCTTTTCACCATTTGCTGCAAATGAACAGTGAAGTGATAATAAATGATAGATGCCAAAGACAAGAGGAAAAAATTAAAAAAAAACAAAGAAAACAGATTCTGATTATAATAAACAGATCTTTTTACATTTTCAGGCGGACTTTGACTAAACACTGTGTTTCTTTCAGAAGTAATGATAGAGCTATTTAGAAAAGCCACTCAAATGAATTCCTACGACCACTACCTGGCTTTAGGAAGCTAATTCAAACTGAGAAGAATTAAAGAAAAGCAAGATATAACCTTGAAACTAGAAAATTGACACTCAAGTAAGTCTGGAATTCATGATAATCTGATGTGTGATATGTATGCCTAATATATTTGTCATAGATCCGTCTAAGATATTTAGAACAAAGTGTAAAAGCATCACTGTGGGTGGGGAAGGGAAAAAAATGGAAAATGAGTAGCATGTTTTTCAAGAGTTTAAACTTCTGGAATGACTTCAAGGAAAGCAGAATTAGCAAACTATTATAGTAATTAAGCCTAGTTTAAACAAAAGATCTTCCCATGGCAAGGTCTGCATCTGAATAAAATGAATATAAGTAAGATATTACATTTCCTATTATTTTTGTTACTAAGTTACTATTGTCATCTTCCCTCATTTTGGAAAAGCACTAAAAGTAGAACATCTGCTTTGGATTAAATTGGTGTACCAGTATTTCTGTTCATATCCCAGCCATAATTAAAGATTGCTATTCCTATCATCTCAAAAGATGTTTTGGAAATTACATCTCATTTTAAAAAATTACTCTCCCTTTTATCTAATAGTTATACTTCTTTTTGTTTCTCAAAAATAAAATAAAGTAAAATGACCTGTTCGGTAAAGGTTAAAGCCATTGTTCTAAATACTCTTTAGTGCGTGGCAGATTTTTTTATGATGGTTGTCTTGGTGAGTTTAGCTAATAAATGAATCTTCTAGACAACTTTCATATGCTTTTCTTTCTGAAAGTTTGTCAAACTGCAACATTATCCAAGAGCTCAGTTCTTTGATTTATGTTTAATAGTGCAAGGGAGGACTCTGTGTTTAAAAGAAAATGAGAGATTGAAAAAAAAAGAAAAGCTTTCAGTAAGTGTGGTTACAAATAAATTTTTTTGCTTTTTATTCCTCAAATTTGGACATTTTCTATTACCCAACCCTTTATTTTCTTCAATACCTTTAGTGAAACTATGTTTAGAACTATCCTAATAGAATCTGATTACTTGCCATAAATCTAGAATGTCTTGACATCTTCAGCTCTGATTCTCACTGACATCTGAAACTCAAAATGTACAATATGAACCACATGTTCAAGCCATTTCTTCCTACATTTCCTATTTCAGAAATTTGCCCCACTATCTGCATCACATTGGTCCACTCTATTGATGACATCACTTTGTGACCGATGAGCAAGAAATGGCAAGTGTTGTGAATGATTTGGTAACACACTCTACTCTAGAGGATGCAAGGCAAACCCTACCAAGATTTAAGGGCTTGCCACATTGGTAAAGTTCTTAGGGTCCAATTATCTGGGGCATGCTAGGACATTCCACACCAAGGTAAAGGTTAAGTCATTGCTTGTGCCTCATACAACTAAGAGAAAATGTAAGGCTTGGAAGGTATCTTTAGGTTTTGATATCAGCATATTCCGTACTGTAGAATATGGCCATCACCCATTTATTGGTGTGTAAGGCTGCTAGACTGAATACAGCAGGAAAAAGAAAAGGGTTTGTAGCTGTTCTAGACTGTGACATAAGAAGCCCTGTCACTTGGGCCATATAACCCTACAGATTTTAGGTATCTTGAGGTATCTCTGGTAGAAAAAAATGGCATATGGATTTGCTAAGTATTTGCTAATACTGACAAGTCTTAATACAACAGTCAAAGTGCAGACAGACACTAGGACTCCGGAGTAAGGCGATGCCAACTGCTGCAGAAAACAACAACATTTTAAAATAAGTTCTTGGCGTGCTCCTGTACCCTAGTAGAAAGGGTGTCTGACTATGGGCCAGCAAGTGATCATGTGTCTTAAACGTTCCACCGTGAAGTAGATACTGATACTGTCAGATCCACATAATTATGGGTGAGCTCAGAAGCAGACCATCAGAAAATGGAAGTGGGCTCAACAGGACTTAGCACAAGTCAGGTGCCCAGCACTGCATGTCACCTACCAATATTGAACCAGTACCTCTCTCACGGCTGATATCTATCCCTTAATGGCCTCCCTATGAGGAGCTGATGAAGGATGAAAGCATCTGAACTTGGTGCATGGATGGGTCAGCATGATGTGAGCATATGAGCTAAAAATGGGCTGCTTTTGCACTAAAGCTCTTCTCAAACGTGACCCTTTCTCAAAAGTGAGAGAGCAGGGCTTCCCTTGTGGTGCAGTGGTTGAGAGTCCACCTACCGATGCAGGGGACACGGGTTCGTGGCCCGGTCCGGGAAGATCCCACGTGCCGCGGAGCGGCTGGGCCCGTGAGCCATGGCCTCTGAGCCTCCGCGTCCGGAGCCTGTGCTCCGCAACGGGAGAGGCCACAACAGTGAGAGGCCCGCGTACCGCAAAAAAAAAAAAGTGAGAGAGCAGCGAAGGAAATTCTCCCAGTGGGTACAGGTTAAGTTTGTTTACGTGGAGATAGAAAAAACCTGGCAACAGAGATTGGCTTAGTTTGTTCATCGGGGGATTGGGAAGAATGAGATTGAAATATTGATTACAAGAAGACCCGAGAAAGAATTGTGTAGATGGACCTACTGACACGGGGACAAAGTATAGAGATCTTTGTATCACAAATGAATGTCCACTAGAAGTGTCCCTAAACAAGTAAGTAGACAACAGATTCTCCAGTGAGTAGATTTCAGTCATTCTCTGTCCTAGGCCAATCCAGTGCTTATACAGTGGAATCATAACTATCAGTGCTATAGGGGCAGAGGTAGAGGCCCAATAGCATGGGCTCCTTCAAACCAAGGGCTATCTACTGGTGCCGCTGAATAAATAATTGCCAGCAATAGAGACCAAAACTGAATCCCCAGTATGACACCCTCCTCAAGGGGAATAACCAGCCACTTGGTAGCAAGTTGATTATATCAGGTCCCTTCTACCCTAAATAGGTAAGATTTCTTATTGATTGAGATTGACACATATTCTTGGATGAATCTGCTTTTTTTTCTTGCAGTGCCTGCACCATCATTATCCAGGGGCTTCCAGAGTATCTCATCTCCATCCTGGGATAGCACATAACATCTCCTCACTCCAAGGAATCCACTTTACAGCAAAGGAGATGTGGTAGCAAGCACATGATAATGAAATCCATTGTCTCCATCCACATACTGCATTCCCAAGTTGCTTCCTGACAGAGCAATGGAATGGCCTTTGGAAAGCATAGCTGAGGAGCCAGTAAAGAAATGACATCCTCAGAAAATAGGCTCTATCTTTCAAGATAGAATATGTACCTTAAACCAATGGCTTATACGGCACTGTGTCCCCAAAGGTTCAATACTTAGGTCTAGAAAACAACAGCTTTAAGTAGAAGTGGCCCCACTCCACCACTGCCAGTGACCTGCTTGAGGGATCTGTGCCCCTCACTCCTGGTTTCCAGACAAGTGGTGCTTCCACAGGGCGGACACAGTGAGAGTCCGACGTAACCTTAGGCTATCGCCACCATCTAACCAATTTGGCCTTCTTGTGCTAATAAACCAGCAAGAAAAGAAAGGAGTTAATGTTCTAGTCTAGGTAATTGACCCTGAGCATCATGAGGAAAAAAGACTGACGCTACATAAGAGGAAGAAGGAAAAATAGTTTGACACTTAGATGATCCTCCAATTCATCTCTGGCTGCTCTCATCTCCTCTCATCTCTGGTTCTAACTGTAAATAGGCAAGTGCGGTAATCTCAGCTTGATGAGGGTGTGGTGTCCAGTGGCTGACCCCTCACGTAGGTCTGGGTCAACCCACCAGATAAGCCAGTGAAGCCACCTAGCCAAGCCGAAGTACTAGTCTCCCAGTGGAAATCTAGATTTTTGAGGGAAATCCTAAACAGGCGGTGGAGGGTGGCAACGATGAGCTGCAGGAAGAAACTTGAGAGCAGTTGCAGCAGCCAAAGGGCTGTGGTTGACCCCACTCTTCCTCAACATGTAAGTTTTTCCAGACATTGTGAAAAACCAGAATCAAGGAAAAGCCTGGTCAGAATGGAGGGAATTCAATGTAAGAGTTGAGTGATGAAGGAGGTGGAATGCCCCGTCCAGATTCTTTATACAGGTGGTGGTCCCATCCCACAGGTATTGTGACTGTTGGCCAATAACAACCCACAGTTTCTCCCTTCCCCAGAGAACTGTCCACACCAAACAGGAGCCACCAGACCTGGAGGAATCTATCCCACATTGGGAGTCAGACCTCAGCCAGTGACTGACTGAAGGCAATGAGTGATTGCCTCAAGGTGGGACTCACTCTGTGCTGCTGTTTGGTCCCCCAAGCTTCCTTGTGTGCTAAGATTCAAGATAGTCTCTAAGAAAAGTACATTCTTAGGGTTCCCCCCCTCCCACCTTCCCTGTCCTACTTTCCTCATTCCTTTTCTCTTGAGAGTACATCCCAGATAATTCACTTGATTAGGACCCCATCTCATGCTCTACTGCCAGGGAACTCCACCTAAGACCTGGCCATGATTTTTAACATCTCAGCATTATTACATATGGTGTTTCCTCTCTCCAGGGGCTATGCACTCCCCTTATCTAACAAATTCTGACCTATGCCACATATCAGTTAAATTGCCTTCTATTCAGGGAAGATTTCAAAGATATTCAGAGTCAGGTGCCCATTTTGTCTGTTAGCTTTCCAGGCCTATCATCATGTTAGCACTGTCTCATCATATTATAATTGTTTTTGTCTCCTGCCATGGAACAAGTATCAATTTTAATCCTCTTTTCTGTCTTGACTTGTCTTCTCTCTCTCTTCCCCCTCTTCCTTCTTTCCTTGCTTTCTTCCTTTTACCTCCTTTCATTCTTCTAACATATATTTGGTGCCACCTATGAAATGCTGTGCTAAAACTCTGAGAAGTAGAAAAGTTTATAAATCATAATTTCAGTTTTAGAGAAGTTTACAACCCAGAGTTTTGGGTTTTTTTCAAATACTTGAACTATAAACACCAAAGAAAATTTTCTTTATGAAACATTTCTGTTTAACCAAAACTCCTATGACAATTCTTCTTCCATCCTCTATTTCGAAGTTAGAGTTTATCTTGTCGTACTTAATTAGGCTTGATCATTTCTTTTTCTTTGGATAAAAAAAAAGTGAGTAAAGTGTGAATTTTTTAATAGAAGCTTCTTTAAAGGTCTACTTTAAAGTAAATTTATTTCTCTTATTCAATGATGGATTTGTGAAAAATGGACATTTTGAGTCTTAAAAATTAAATTGAGGGGCTTCCCTGGTGGCGCAGTGGTTGCGCGTCCGCGTGCCGATGCAGGGGAACCGGGTTCGCGCCCCGGTCTGGGAGGATCCCACGTGCCGCGGAGCGGCTGGGCCCGTGAGCCATGGCCGCTGGGCCTGCGCGTCCGGAGCCTGTGCTCCGCAACGGGAGAGGCCACAACAGAGGGAGGCCCGCATACCACACACACAAAAAAAAATTTAAATTGACATTTTTCATTTTTTATATATATAATTTTTACACACACACAGGATATAATGGATATGAAAAGTTTCCAGGAAAATTTTATTGTGACACACTATTTTATTTAATGAATTCTTTTTTACTCTCATTATATGTTTCAATAAAAAAAATATAATCCCTGGAAGTAGAAACAGGCAATTTCTAGGCTACACAAATTGATCTACAGCATGAAAATTGTTGGTGCTATCCCAAATTTTACAATATTACTATACCCTATCAGACTAATAAATGTATATATGTATATATTGTATATATGTCTATTGAATACATATTTTTATATAAGAAGAAATTAAATGGTGTCTAAACATAAGAAATATTGCTTGCCTTAGTAGAAAAGATATATACATAATCTTCTATCAAGTTCTTATCCATCAATTCATCTGTTGTGTCAATAGTAATAAAATATATGATATGACTGGTAGAAAAAGAAAAGTGGAATATGTATTACCTAGACTGCTGAATAGAAAGAAACTGAATAATTTTGGAAAGCTATTTGTTCAAATTAATTAAATTTTAAAATGTGAATATGCTTTGAACCAGCAGATTTAGTTCTAGGAAGTGCTATAAAGATCTATGTACAGAGGGTTATATGTAGAAGTATATTAATTGCATCAAGATTTGTAATAAAAATAATGAAATATATTAAATTTTCATCAATACAAAATTGCTAAATTTTTATCTCCATAAATTGAAATGCATACAGCTGCTTTAAAATTGAAGTGGATATTATTCATATATATTAAAAAGTATATACATATACAAATATATATTTATATATATAATATATAAATTGATATATATATAAATGTATATATGTACACTCTATTTGTAGATATTTGTTTATCTATACATATATATACTGCTGAAAGCCTGCTTTCGGTTTCAAAGTTCGTTGGATTCGCCGGCAAAATAACCACTGCTCTCACACAACTGAACAGATTTAATTAATTTCTTTAATAGATGATTTAACTTAATTTCAATATACAGTCATTAGAAGGGGACGAATAAAAGTATTAGAGAGAAATAAAAATATTAGAGAGATATAACAGAGTATACTTCACCAGATTGGGCCGACACCTTCATCCAGATTCAAACAGCAGCTGGGAAGTCCCGAGTGACAGCAATCTGGACTCCCAATTGGGAAGGGTTCTGGGCGGTGCATCCACCCAACCAGTTAGGTTGTAGTTCTGGGGGCTTCCGTTTATAATTCCAGGCCACAAACTTATAGCATCAGTTTGCACACAAAAATGCATCTCTGGTTCAATTGTAAAAATGCTGTTGATTTCACCATGTGAGTCACAAGATTTTCCAGACCCCAGGGGACTGGCCAGGTCCCCAGGGCTCAAGAAATTCCAAGACCCACTCCCTTTCTTATCGTACGTGCTGCTTGACTTGTTAGTAACAATTGTTAGGTGTGCAGGCAGGCACGCAGTCTAGGCAGGGTCACAAGTCAGTCAGAGGCCTGCTTTTGCATCAGAGGCCTGCTTTTGCATCTGAAGCCTGAAAAAGACTACTTTACTAGTTTTCCCAACAATATATGGGCAGTTTTTCCCAGATAGAATTTATAAAAGATAAGCTGCTAGTCATTGCATATTGTATATTATTCTTTTTATACAGGACTATAGGGATAGTTATAGTTAAAATAATACATTACAATATCTATTGATTTTTAGTGGAAATGACTGACTACTTTTATAATTATTAAAAAAGCAATAGGGCTTCCCTGGTGGCGCAGTGGTTGAGAGTCCGCCTGCCGATGCAGGGGACACGGGTTCGTGCCCCGGTCCGGGAAGATCCCACATGCCGCGGAGCGGCTGGGCCTGTGAGCCATGGCCGCTGAGCCTACGCGTCCGGAGCCTGTGCTCCGCAACGGGAGAGGCCACAACAGAGAGAGGCCCACTTACCGGAAAAAAAAAAAAAATGCAATAACATATTTTATAACTTTGATCTAGCAGTTCTCTTTTTAGATACCAATTATAAGAAAATAGCCAAAAATTCACTGAAAGATTTATGTTCAAAGTGCTCATATAAGTGTTATTTTTAATTGTTAAAAAAAGGGATCCAATAACATGTTCAACTGCAGGACAATAGTTAACAAATTATGGGGCATTCAAATAATGTATTTTAACCATTGAAAATACTTCAGAATGTAATTAATGATCTTAGGAAATGCTTACAACATAATTCTAATGAACAAAGAGAGGATAAAATTAATAAAACATATAATCAAGATTCTGTTTTTAAAGATTCTGTTATTACATGCATAAGCACATTAAATTTGGTAATAAAGTAAGAGTTAACAGTGAGAATGACAAATTGGCTTATTGGGAAAATCCTCCAAGAGATAATAGCTTAAGACACTGAAGAAATAAAGAGGAAGACAGGGGTTATGCAAATCAGAGAGCATCATCTTCCTGGAGCTTGAACATCATAGAGATGCTGAGAAGTCAAGTAAGAGTTTCCAGAAGAGTAAGTAATGTTCTTAGGGTCAGTAATATAATATAAATCATCACATTCCCAAACCCCCATCCTGTCTCAGGTCTCCTAAACACTCACCTTCCTATCATCCTGAAAAATTCTTCAGTAAAACTACAAATATAATGACATACCTGGTGTGACTGAGTTTGGTGACGGCTAGGATTATGCTCTGAGCTGCAGTGTCTTGGTGTTGGGTGGGGGGAGGAAGAGATTAGATTCCCTAGGTAGATATAAGAGAGTGAAGGAGCCATGTGGGAATTCAAAAATAAGAGAAAAAAAAAGAAAGAAAAAGAAAAGAAAAATCAGAAGCAGCTATACAGTGTGAGGGAGAACACTAAACTTTCTCTGCTGGTGAAATTGGGAGTTTGAATCAAATTGTATTAAATCTCCAAGGATATGGAAATCGTAAAGCAACATTTGAGCAGAGGGAAAATAGACGTAATATATACATTTCCTAAGTATTAAACCCTTTTTGTAATTCTTTACACCTTGACGGACTGGACTGTAGTGATTGATAAAGTTGTAAATGGAATTCTGCTTTGAGTCAAGTGGGCTAATGGTTCAGATATGTACTGGATTAAACTGTATCTATTGGTCTAATTAGAGACAGCTAGCATAAGGATTTACTTGAATCCTATAAAATGTCAATGTCTTCAGATATGAGGTAGCCATTAGTAATTACCTAGTGTATTAATTTGCTAGGGCTGCCATAACAATATGCCATAAACTGGGTGGCTTAAACAAAAGAAATTAATTTTCTCACATGCAGTTCTGGAAGCTAGAAGTCCCAGATCAAGTTGCTAGCATGTTTGGTTTCTCCAGAGGCCTCTGTCCTTATCTGCCTTCTTGCTGTGTCCTGCAGAGCCTGTGCCTGTCTCATGTCTCATGTCTTCCTTTTGTTATAAGGACACCAATCATATTAGATTAGGGCCCCACTCTTATAACCTCGTTTAACCTAAATTAAAATCCCTATCTCCAAATACAGCCACATTCCAAGGCACTGGGGTGTAGGACCTCAATACACAAATTTGAAGGGGAACAGAATTTAGTCTGTAAAACCTATAAAAGTTTGATGGGGGCTCTTCATTTGATTAATTTATGACTTCATTAATTTCTTACATCCAAAAATCTGTTCATTGAATTTCTATCAAATGAAGTCTAAGTATGCATTGTTTAAAAACCTCCATTAAAAATAAATATATTAAAAGTAAATCTGCCAAATTGAGGGATTTTTTTTTGTTTTTTTCTTTTTTATTTTTTTGTTCAAGGCAGTGAGAAGAAAGAGCTAACAAAAAAAGCGTAGATATATTACTCTTCTTGATAAGTTTCTCAAGTAGATTGAGGATGATTTCAATCAGTCTGGTGCAGAAAAATCTATCAACCACCTTCCAGAAAAAAAGGGGTGAACTATTCCAAAAATGACACTACCAACTAGAATAGGTAAGGTCCAGGTCACTACTAGCATAACCTAATCTGAAGAGGGATTCTCTGAATAGGCAGCTTTCCAAATGAGCCCAGAAAGAAAAACAGGAATTAGCTAATAAGAGTGAAGAACATCCCCAAGAGGATAATCCAATTACTGCCTTGAAACTGACAAAACAAATTGCTTCTAAATCAAAGTATCCTTTTTCCATTGCAAACAAAATGTTTATCTTTACCCTTTTGGTTTAGGTAAATAGAATAGCATCCCCACCTTCCCCTGTTTTACTTCATTAAAAAACCTGCAGTTTGGATTCCACATTGTTTCAATTATGGCCCAACTAGCTTGACTCTAATTTTCTGTGTTTATATAATATATTCCTTAAATAAATGGGACTGAAAATAAAACTATATGTCTTAAGTTTCTATAGTGCTTTGTATCATTAAATGTTTAATATTAATATAAAGGAATTAAAATATCTAAAATTAAAGCAAAACTGCTACAGATCCAGTGAACACATACACTCTGACAACTCATTAGTTTGGTAGCATGTTATACTGGAGAACATCTGGCATACATCAAAGCTGTGAGCATACTCAAGGTAATGCTTTCTTTTTGAATATGTCATGGATAATTAACTATTTATTAAATCTTGCATACTGATGCAACTAAACCAATTCATTGGACACCTTGACTATCAATTATATTACCAAGGTCATGGAGCTATAGAACAGGGCCAGGGACACGGCAGGCAGTCTGGAAGGATTAGGGGGAGATTGGTCATTCAAATGGAACCAGAGTTTCATTAGTTGTTTCAAGCTTTTTTTTTTTTTTCCCATAAAAGGCAGATAGATCTTACTTTGCTCCATTCCTTCAATATAAATCAGATTTGGCCTGTGTGATAGCAGCACAGTATCCTGAAGCAGTAAATACATCTGTAAGGTTTGGGAAGTTTCTTTAGGCTCTTGCACAGAGGTCCTAGAAGGTACTAGAGTTTTGGCTTTGGGTTTTGAGTCTAGAAAGCTGGCTCTATATTAACTGTTTCAAATTTCTTTACTTTTTTCCTTGTTGTTGAATGGACTCCAGACTCAAAACAAGAACTGTGGCTGGAAAGCCTCTGGCTTTCCAGAAATCTTTCTGGGGTATCCTGTCTCTTTTGCTAAGTGAATTCAACTAGGCTGAGCCTTGCCTTTTAAGTCAGTGTCAATTATAGCAGTAGATCTTAGAAACCCAGAGTATAGTTGTTGCTATGAACATTATTA
Organism: Physeter macrocephalus; assembly: GCF_002837175.3. NCBI lineage: Eukaryota > Metazoa > Chordata > Mammalia > Artiodactyla > Physeteridae > Physeter > Physeter macrocephalus. The sequence continues at coordinate 60,313,040 of NC_041226.1, forward strand.
ATTAATAAAGTTTTAATGGGGGTTCTGATTACATGGGAACTTTCCATATTGTTGGAAGAAAGCCCCCAAATTTGCTAAGAAGCCTGTACCTGGAATGTCTTGCCTTATGGAAATCAAATTAACACTAATGTGGTTATAATGCTATTGATGTAGTAATCCCTGTGAGTCAAACTAAGGATGGAGGCACATTTAAAGAATATAATACTTGGGACTTCCCTGGTGGTCCAGGGTTAAGACTCTGCTTCTACTGCAGGGGGCGCGGGTTCAATCCCTGGTCCAGAACTAAGATCCCACATGCCGTGCTGCCTACAAAATATATATATATATATATATATATATATATATATATATATATATATAATACTAGAATGTTTTCTGTATCTATAAGTCTGTTTCTGTTTTCTGGGTTTTTTAAAAATTTGTTCATTTGTTTTTTCTTTCTCTGTCTACTTATTTCACTAAGCATAATACCCTCCAGGTCCAAAGAGCAATCTAGTGGTTACCAGAGGAGAGAGGGTTGGGAGGAGGGCTGAAAGAGGTGAAAGGGCTTAAGAGGTACAAACTACCAGATATAAAATAAATAAGTTACAAGGATGTAAATGTACAGCACAGGGAATATAGTCAATATTTTATAATAACTTTTTATGGTATGTAATCTATAAAAACTATTGAATCCCTGTGTTTTGTACCTGAAACTAATATAATATTGTTAGTCAACTGTACTTCAATAAATTTTTAAAAAGGAGGAAAAGAGAATATAATACAACCAGGTGAGTTAATTAGTAAATAAATACTTAAGTAAATTAAAGAAATTCATATTTTTTACTCCAGTCTCTTGTAGGATAGCAAAGGGATTTAATACATACCACCTGGAAACAATGGCTCTAGTTTCCTCTTCTCCCAGAATCTCTTACGCCCCACATTCTCTTAAGCCTCTCATTTTGCAACCTCCCTCGACCATCACTACTCGGCTCTAGGATCCCAGCCCACTGGACTCTGACTCCTTTTCCTCCCTTCCTCTCCTCTCCCCTCCAGCTCAGTCTGTCATTCCCTCTCTCATGTCTGAGTATTATTTTGGCTCATTCTCCGATTTGCTTGGGGAACAGGTGGATATGGCAGGCTCTTCTGGGTGGAGGTGGTAACATTTAGGGATAGGTCAGGATTTGCATGAACAATTGTTTCACAGTTGTTAGCAAGGAGGAGGGTATTTTCTCAATCTCTTTTTTTATTCCTCAGTGGTCACAATGATTACAAGAATTTTAAAGAGAGAGAAAACTATCCTATCAGAGAATATATGCGTAGGTACTATAGCCTTGAAAATGGTAGAACTCATCATCGGTTAAAGTAAAAAAGGGACCTATTTATGAAAAGATTTGAGTTTTAGAGAATAGAAATTACATATATGAAAGGAAAATGAGGGATACCCTAAGGGAAAAATAGCAACCATGAAAGATGGTCTAGTTCTTTAAATATGGGACTGGAAAGACACAGATATTTAGTTGTAACTTGTGAGCTTGATATTGACTCAAGCTCAGGGAAGATTCAAGAGAGTGAACTTAGCCAGATGGTTACAGCAATTTCTGGGAGTCAAAAAATAAATCAATACTGGAATCAATTGAGGAACCTCTTTCAAATGGGTGAAGCAACGACATAGTATGTTTGCGTCAATGAGGAAACTAAGCAAACAATAAACAAGGTTTTTCAGGTTCTGTTCAGTGTGTTGCAGAATGACGCAGTTTGTGTGCGAAGGTGAGGGGAAGTAAGACTGGCACTTTTAATGAAAGAGCGTGCTTGGGAAGTGTGTGGATTTATATTTAGAGGGAAGTACTAAGAAGATATGAACAAAAAGGAAGTCAAGGTTAAGTCCAGCTTTGTATTAGATACTATATCTAAAATAAATAGGATAGCCACATACTTTGCTTTCCAAACTGGTACACTTGTGAGTGTGAAAGAGAACACTATTAATAGTTATGTAAAAACAATAAATATAAACCAGCATTGACCTGAGTGAATTGGATGTGTGGTCCCTGTAACAACAGAGGTTGCATTTTGGATTAAATTATTCTTCTCAGTGGGGTATCAGTGCACATGATTTGTGCAAATAACACATATTTGTGTCAGTTAAATAACTCAATGACATAGCCTTACTACCCCCACTATGCTGAAAGGAAAAGGATTTTAGGAAATGTATTTATGAAACAATAAGCATAGAGGAACGAATTGTGGTTGTCCAATTTTTGTACTAAGGATAAGTCAGCCAGATAGACCTAAGAGAAGGAGACTACATCATGTAAAGGTGAGTAAGGTTGATGGTAGGATATTCACCCTGGAGATTCCAAAGCTCTTAGACATAGCCAGCTGAGGTCAGAACACTGCTGGGATAGTAAATGACGAGACTATCAGTAAAGTGAAGCCATGAAAGTTATCTTTCATGTGATCTTCTCACTATGAAGATGGTCTCTAACACTGAGTAGAATAGGATCGATTGGAAACCAATCAGCCGTGCTGTCTGAATACAGACATTCGAAAATTTTAAGACTATGAGTTTCATTATAGCCCATAAGAGAAAATATTAAAACACCACCACAATGAAAACAGACAAAACAGAAAGATGTATCCCAATTTCATAAAGCCAATTCGTGAAAAAAAAAAAAAAGTGACTTGCTTAAAATAAATAAATGTGTTTAGGAAAATAAAAGCAAAACCAGATAAAAGGTTAGATCATTTCCACACACCTGAAAAGCAGATAGACGCATTAAACTAGTTCAGGTATGCTCTTTCTCATAGTTATAGTGATCAGCTTATACTCCAGGTGATGAGAGTCAACGATCAGATTCCTTGGAATTTCATTATTAGTATTATGGTTTTTATTAGATCCAATCTTCTTGGAATTTATGGCTAGAGGGAGTGAGAATACCAATTTCTAGGAACTACTTTACTTATAAGGTGGGCAAGACTGTCATCAATTGAGTTAATTATCTTGTTATTGGAGAACTAATTAAAATAAGTATAATTAAATATTTTGCCAATAGGCTAAGATGTTTAGCAGTCAAAATTTCCAGCAGTACCAATGACTTCTGCCTGCGTTTATGACACCAGAAAAGGTATGGGGTGAGCACTAAAATGTGCATTTGGGTACTCAACCTTCCAACAGACAGAACATCTGCAGGCCCCAGGCAAATTGAAAACAATATGTTATCGCTATAGATTTACTATTGTCCCCAGTTATTCACTTCTCACCTCCCGGTAAAGAATATTATATCCTTTCCCATTGCCCTGTGAATTGCCAAGAGTCTTCCCTGTAGGAGGAATACACTTTCTCAACAAATTGACATTGGTTTTGGCCATGTGAATGGATTTGGACAATTGGATATGAGCGTACATGAATGACGCCACTTACAAATTAAAGTTCCGAGATCATTTTCCTTTGTCATGAGAATGACGTATTCCAGACAGAAGCTGCTCCTTCAGTGCAGAACTAGAAATGAAGCGGAGTCACAAGAGCCAAGCTACAGGTGCTGGTGCTGTAACTTGGGAGAGAAATAATATGTTGCTGTAAGGCTCATTGTGAGATACAATGTAAGCCAGAAAAGATCTGGGACTTTTTTTTTTTTAAACCAGAGCAAAGTTAACTAATACAAGTAACCTTCAAATAAGTGGTAGATACATGTAGGTTAATTGCAGTTTAAAGGAAATAAGGTAAATGTATCTTCTTTCTAAACTCTATATTGACATAGTGTTGCAAAATTAAAATCTAATAATGCCTAGAGGCTTATGAATGAGTACAGTGAGCCGAAACACTTACCAAGTCTATTAGCCTTTAATTTAATAACTTAGAACTACCCACAAATGTGGATCCTAGCCATGGTCTTTATTCCCTTGATTAAAAATTGGTTCTACTCCATACCACTGAAGGAAAGATCTCAGTGCAAAGTTATATCACACTAAAAGTAGGCAGAGGACATGAAGAGTTCCATCAGAAGCCTTGTCTAGTTATATAAACACTTTCAAGAACAGAGCTACCATTTTTTAATTGAGAGTTTTCATGATCTCTTGTTAATACTTGTTAGCCAGAAATCACAGGGAGATTAGAAAATAACTATCCATATGTTGGAGGCACTTAAGGAAAATAATTGCTATTCTGACTTAGAGGAGTGCATCTTTCTCAGTGGGAAAATAAGCTGGACTTCAGATGTACAATGTACTAAGTAACCATCAGCCATGGAGAGAAAAGCATCAGCTAATATGGAAATTAATGAAAGAGACAATAGCTGCATTTTGCTTGGCCTCATTAACATCTGATGAAACTTTTAACCTTCATGCAATAATAACTGCCAATATTATGATGATTGTAATTAAGTGCATGAGAGAGAAGGCACGTGTGTTATATGTCTACAGAGGGGTTTGTGAAATTGAAGCGTCCCTGGTGAAAGAGGCATTGCTTGTTTCAAGGGAGTAGCATAAGCCTAGAATTTGATTTCGGGTGGTGGTGATAGTGGCAGCAGAAATTCAGAACTAATTTTATTACTAATTCCATTAATGGCTTAACCTGGATACATTTTTTTTTTTTTTTTTTTGAGGTATGCGGCCTCTCACCGTTGTGGCCTCTCCCGTTGCGGAGCACAGGCTCCGGACGCGCAGGCGCAGCGGCCATGGCTCACGGGCCCAGCCGCTCCGCGGCATGTGGGATCTTCCCGGACCGGGGCACGAACCTGTGTCCCCTGCATCGGCAGACGGATTCTCAACCACTGCGCCACCAGGGAAGCCCTGGATACATTTTTAGAAGGACCAATCTGTAATAACTATTGCCTAGTGGACATATCTATATGAAACTATTAAAGAGGCTGTGGTCTGATCAGGGGGGCTGTGATCAAATGAGAATATTTGTATCCCACTATAAATGTAATATATTTCATCTAAAGTAGGAAGACCTAGACAGTTTTGATAGATGATATATATATATATATAGATAGATAGATAGATGAGAGAGAGCGAGAGAGAGAGAGAGAGGGAGGGAGAGAGATAGATAGATGAGAGAGAGAGAGGGAGGGAGAGAGATAGATAGATAGATAGGGAGAGAGATAGGTGATAAAATATGCTGAAGGGGGCTGCAAATTCTATAAGAACATAAGGATTTCAGGAGTTAATTGTATTATAATTCCAGGGAGGAAATCATGGATCCCTGTAATTCAGTAGGCCTTGGAAATTGTGTCAGGATGCCTAGTTAGGTGTCCTATAAGACTTTGGAAGTAAAGGAAAATTTCCCCTGATGACTGTAAAAAGTTTCTAAGAATCTAGGAGCAAAATGCTATTCTTATTTGGTGAATTGATAATCAGGTTCAGGCCCAAGATGGGTTGAGCATATAGGTAGATACAAGATATAACTTCAAAATCACAACCAAATAAATAGTGCAAAAATTATGGGACATGCTAAGGCAAGTGTGAGGGTTAGGGAACATTGCAGAGCAGTTTTTCAATTACATTAGAAGAATGCCTAATGTTCTCAGGTTCATCAGGACCACCCTTTCTCACTAAAGGGAATTAACTCTGACCTTCCTTCAAACAAACAAACAAAAGAGCCCACTATGTGCCTCCATTTGGGCCGGTAGCAATCAATGATTAATCTCAAGTTTGTCACAAGGGAAAAGTCACGTGGTCTGAGGACACATTTCTGGGTCCAAAATATTTTCATATTTAAGGATAAATATAGGAAATGAAGCCTTCAAATATTTTGTATTTTGGCTTGTGAGGCTAGGTGGATGGAGGGAGGGAGTCAAGGAAGCAGAGAATCTAAAATTGGACACTATCTACCCTATGCAACTTCTTGATTTTCGACAAAAATAAGAGGAGCTGAGGCAAGAAACTTGGGGATTCCACTAACCTATTTTTATTACCTTCATACCAATAAATTGGACCAGCATTTTATTTGTATTATAATAGCAGTAGTTTCTCCAGAATGAATAGAGGCTTTCCTCACCAAATATCAATCTAGTAAGGTCACTGCAGAGATTCTAGCCTGTGGACTCTCCTATAAAATACATTTCTCCAAAATGATTTACTAAAATGACGATCCACCTTTAAAGTAGAAAACTTGAGGGGATTATGATAATATTTATATTTATATATATGCCTTACATACTGTAGTAACCTGAAAGGAGTTGGGAAATTAGAAAATAAAATCATCTTAAAGGGGAAAAGATATATTTAGTTATACCATTTGACTTTTATGCTGGCAAGAAACCTAGAAGAAATCATGCTCTTCCCTTTATGAGTTTTTGGAAATCCTTCCCGTCTGCCCCCCCACCCCCCACCCCCTCCCACACATGCCCTTGTTCTTTACCTATTTACAAGTTACAGAGAGTCTCAATTTCTAATACACATAAGAATATGGATCTAATGTCTGAGTGGGTGTGACATGACATGAAACCTGATCTAACATTCCTGGATGAAGGAATATAAATTAGAATATATGCTTAGAGAATTTACATGTTTGTCTCAAACCCAGATGGCAAAGACAATTTTTTCCCTGAGTTGTATGTGGCTACAAACAATATCCACACAGGCATAGTTAAAGTCATAAAAGAAGTCCGTTTCTATAGTTCTGAAATCCCCTTCTGTGACTGTAGCATCCCTTGAAGATCTGTTGAATTTACTGAGATGACGGCTATTTTATCCATCTATCTATCTATCTATTATATATTATACATGTATATACTATTTACTCAAGGTATTTGTAAAAGAAATATAATAAATCTTTGCTGAATCAAATAATTAATTCATACTCTGGAACGAAAGGAAACACATTTTATAAAAGGCCAAGTAAAAATTGAACATAGTCTTCTGGGAGAATAATATAAATATAACATAAACTGGTGGTTTTGCAGACCATAGAGATAGTGCCTCCCTCCCTCCCTCCCTCCCTCCTTCCTTACGTCCTTCCTTCCCATCTCACATTTTCTACACCAACCTCTATTTTTCTCCTTCTTCTTTTCTGCCCACTGGGGTTTATTTAGTTTTGACTTGTTATAAGGGGTAACTCTAGGATCCTTGTCTTAATGAGGTGACTCCAAATCTTGTTTTTACTTGTCCATAACAATTTGGTATCCTTAACCATGGCATCTCTTTACCTGTGTCCAGAGATACGATGGAGCTAGTGACCTGAAACTGAACCTCGAAGATTCTGGAACCCGCTGGGATCTCCCTTCTTCTTTGATCTGTATCTGTCCCCAAACTATTTAAGGAGAGATTTGTACCTTTGTTTTCCAAATGAAGCAAATTAAAGTCTAATGGGATTTCACCACTGGAGAGCTTGAGAGGAACACTCACTAAGGGGCTTTAATTTTAACACTAGGAAAGTTTATTAACATATAAAAAGAATCAGATCTTTCCTTTCATATGTTAGTATGTTTTTCTAAAAATTCTTCAATATACTTGTCTATTGTTTACTGCAGGTGCAATGGCCCTTAATGCGATAGAGTAATGTAAGTTCCTGTCCTAAGAATACTCAGTCAACTGAACTTTATCAAATTCAGGGAAAAGACTAAAATCAATGAGGGTGATTCTAATTTATAAAAATATTTTCGGTATTGTATTTAATAAGAATTAAAAGTGAAGTAGTTTAGTTTTTGTCTCTGTTGTTTTAAATTTTTTCTCTTTAATATGAAATTATACTTAGTGTTGAGTCCAGAGTGATAGCTTCTAAAACTAGGAGAGAAAAAAATGACTTTCATAAATGTTGCTAGAATTTGGGATTCATAGCCCTTTAGAAATTTAGGAATTTAATGATGAGTAAAACAGACCCCATTTTGCTGTCATCAAAAAGTATAGTCTGGGCTTCCCTGGTGGCACAGTGGTTGAGAGTCCGCCTGCTGATACACTGGACACGGGTTCGTGCCCCGGTCCGGGAAGATCCCACATGCCGCGGAGCGGCTGGGCCCGTGAGCCATGGCCGCTCAGCCTGCGCGTCCGGAGCCTGTGCTCCGCAACGGGAGAGCCCACAACAGTAAGAGGCCCGCGTAAAAAAAAAGTATAGTCTAGTGGGAGAAGCAGTTATTGAAAATAATATGGTAAACATTGTGAAGGACAAATGCAGTGTGCTATAAATGAAGGCTCTAACTTAGCCTAGATAACTGTCCTCTGTATTTTCCTGAAAAAAAAAAAAGTTTTATCTTTTCATTGAGATCAAAAGGATGAGTGGTTAGCTAACAGAAAAGAGAAAGACAAAATTGTTTAGACAGAGGGAACAGAGTGTGTGATGGTCTAAAGCAGGGAGCAGTATTGCTCACTAGCAGAAATGAAGGAAGGTCAGAGAGAAAAGAAAATGTTACAAGGTAAAGCTGGAGAGTGAAGTATAGACCCAATAATGACGGTCTTTGTACATGCTAAAAGTGGGGAAGCCATTGAAAGGTTATAAACAAGAAACACACATTCGAATTTGCATTAGTGATTGATTTTCCTATACTGTGGGGAAAGAATTTGCAGGACAAAAAGGAAATAAGACCACTTAGAAGGGTGATGCATTAATTCAGGGAACAGATGATGATAGCTTGGATTAGGATCCTGGCAGAGAAGATGCTGAGAGGTACAAAGTCTGAAAGCCGTTTAGGAGGTAAAAACAACAGAGAATCAGGCTTCACTGAGATGAGGTATGAGAGAGAGGAGAGTTTCTTGAAGGATTCTCAGGTTTCCAACTTGTGCAATTGGATGGATATTGTTATGATTCATAGAGATGGGAGCCACTAGAGGTCTATAAGTTCAGCGTTGAATATGGAGACATACAAATAGGCAGGTGGATATTTGGGGCTAGAATTCAAAAGGAAGGACTGAGATGTAGACAGATGTTTACATATTTAGTGTCAGAGTATGTACCTACCAACTGAAGCCATGGGTATGGTGTGAACACTTAATTGAAGGCCACTGAGTGAGAAAGGATATATGACCTAGGATGAAGCACAGAGAAATTTAACAATTAAAGATGGCGTAAAAAATAGACCATCCAAGTGACTGAGAAGGGAGAGTTAGAAAGATAAGGGTAATGCCAGAAGAGTGTGATATCAAATAAACCAAGGCAATATGCTGTTATTTATTATTACTATTACTATTTTGAGGTAATACTTATTTTATTTAGAAGTAGTAGTTTAATGTTAATTTGGAGGTAGTGTGAAATGCTTCTGAAATATCAGGCAAGGTGAAAACTAGAAAATATTCCCTCGACTCAGTGACTTGAAGATCAGTGATGACAAAAGAAAGAGCTCTCTGAGTAGAGGACATCAATAGACAGGATGGAATGGAGTAAAGAATGAGAGTATGATGAAGAAATTCCTTAAAGAACCTGGGCTATGAAGATAAAACAGGATGTTAGATGGGTAGGAAATTTATTTTGAAGGAGAAAAGTTTTTGTTTTTCTTTTTTAGTCATTTAAGATTAGAGAGATTCCAGCCTGTTTCAATGCCAATGGAAAAGATAAAGCGAATAGGTAGAGTGCAATATACAGAAAAGAGGATGGTGATTAATTCTGTAATTAATCAGATCAAGAGGAGGCGGGAACAACTGAAATGCAGAACCTCTTCATTCCTGAAAAGGAGTAACAACAGAGGCAGATGCATATCCTAAAAATGAATGTTTACAAAACCCCAAGTCCTTTCTAAATATTCATATGTATTAACTCATTCAATCCACAGCCACGTAAACCAGAACAACAAATATTCCCATTTTTTAGATGAGAAATTAAGTAAGTTGTCAAAGCCCAATTTTGTACCTGACAGAACCAGAATCAAACCTGGAAAGCCAAGGGTCAAGGTGGTAGCCACCCCCCATCCTATCTCTCTATGTGGTCTTACGATTTTCCACCTTATTTGTGAGAACCCTAAGGGAAGCCTGTGTCAGGACCTCCATTGTTTTTCAGTAAAGATGAATTTAATCTTCATAATAAATACCTATGATTATTCTGATATTTTAGATAAAGAAACAAAAGTTTAGAGGAGATGAGAAATTACCTCAGCTTTATATATAGTAAATGGTAAAGACCAAATTTGAACCCAAACCTAAGTTTAAAGCCATTGACCTTTTCCCTTGCCAACATGAACGATTTTCAAATTTTCATGGTCGAAAGCTGCTATCCCGCTGATCACGGTTACTCCAAGATTGATCACTCAACCCAGCTTTAGAAGAAAGCTTTTCTTTTTCATTTTTCTTTCTCTTTCTTTTCCCCTCTGCAGCCTACTACAGTCATTCAAATGTGTCACCCTGTCAGTGCTCCATAGTACCCCATATCTACTTCAATCACAGCACCATCTTTGTACTATAAACATCTGGTTAATTATGGAACAGGCTAACCGTATAACACTTATTCTTTTTAAATGAGAAAGGTGGCCAGCTGCTAAAAAGCAGGCTTGCTGACAGTAACCTGGAGTAAATCTTGTAAACTAGCAAACATTGCTGATTTTGGTGGCTCAGCTCTGTGAAGGCACTGAGTAAATTGTGTATGGAGAGCTGGGGCTTTTACAAACACAAGGGGGTTGCCTTGAATTGCTACACTCTGAGATCCAGTGCTGGAGCAACATTTTGTGTGGAGAAAGGGTGCCATATCTGATGTTTTTTGGCAAGAGAAGACCTCAAGTACACCACAGGAAGTTCACAGGATGGGTAGGGGATGCTAAGCTGGTGGGTAGGGTTTGCTGATTCTTGTGTGGAACTTAGCCCATATCTAAAGCTGAAAAGCTTTTGAGACTCACTAGTTCTATTTGCCATATAATAGCTGAGCATGGGGAAAGCACTAAAAATTATCCAAACTAGCTTGGATAATACTCGTGGACTTGGAAATATCCAAATTAGCTTGGGTAATGTTGTACTTAATACTTATGGACACCATTGTGGTTCTGGGCAGTTTCTGACCAGCTGTGCCTCAGCAGCTCTGGGCAGGCTAAACCTTCTCACTGTGCAGGACCAGCTCTAGAAAAACTGCCTCTTTGACAGTGAGAAACAGTGACAACTTTCTGGTTTTCTTAGCCTGGCATTCAAAGCCATAGCCCCACTCCCTATCTACCAACTGACTAACATTTCTGTGACAGGACATCTTAAGAGCTAAATATTGGATTTACTCATCTATGGAGAAACAGCAAGGATTAATTAGAAAAATTAGGATGATTCCCAATTTGCTACCACATGGTCAAGTACGGCAAAAAGAAATTGTCCCTCACTAACTCCTACTGCAGTGTGAGAAAACCCTGCTGATTTATTTTTGCCACTCCTGTATTGCAAACATCTGGTCAAAGTGGAACTTAATAATTGCATATTTAATAAGGAAAACAGGGAGAAGCATAGCATATACATTTTTCCCTTGGTAGTAGGCTCATATGGATGTAGCTCTGAATAGTTATAATAGCTAATTCTTTTATGCACCTGCAGCACTATGCTAAGAATGTTACAGATATTGTCTCATTTAATATTTAAATGACTCAGTGGAATAGGTACTGTTATTTGTTCAAAATAGAGACTTATGCATTAAACTACGTGGCCAGAATCATGTAATTAGTAACTGACAAAATCAGTATTGAACCGGGATTGAAATACAAGTATTTCCATTACAGAGGCTGCACTTTAATTCTACACATTATTTGGGGACTTGTCAAAAGGAATAGGTTGAAACTCTTTTAAATGGATTCTGTAAAAAGTAGAATTTCCTTCACTATCAATATTTTAATCACGAAAGTCATATTTTCTTATCGGTAAACTATATTTGAGATGCAGAATAAAGATGTGTTAGGTAATTAACACTAAAATTTTAACATTGATTCAGAACTGTGATTTTTGAAAATATATTTAGTAACTTCAGTAACCAATTTTTAATTTTGCATCAATAATTCTGAAAGAAACATTACGGTTATAAACTGTGTAATTGGAAATTTCATCTCAACCGAAAGTGAATAGACAACATTTGTTGAGTTTTTCTTGAAGGAGTACAACATTATTTAACTTGTTCCATGGTCTCTCATTTCCTAAGTCACGCACACAAAAGTGGAGAAATTGCACTAATAGGAGTTGTACAATAACAAGAATAATAAAATATTCTTTGTATAGGGTCTAAAGATCTTTTACATCCACCCCTACTCCCATCTCTTCCTCTTCTTCTCTCCCTCCCATAATGGTACAAGGTTTCATATTAGTGGATGTAGCCTTACAGAAGTCAACTGATCGCTATTATAACATCTTCCACATTTCCAGGTAGAAATGCATTACTCTGTGTTTTGGATTATAGTAGGTCACTGTAAAAATTACCAATAAGTGAAAGTTATAATCCTGAATGATACAGGGGAAAAATTAATCAGACATGAATAAATAGTTCATTAGGAATTACACGGCATTTCCTCCACAGTTTTCATCCTTTTCCTTTCCAATTCTTCAGGCCTTCCCATTTGTCCCTTAACAAGATTTGAATCCTGAATGCTGCAAACACGGTTCTGGGCACTTAATCTCTTGAGGGGCTTAAGTTTAGTTGAGGAGAAAAATACCTAAGCAAACAAACTGCAAAAGAAGGTAAAATGTTTTACATAAAGAAAGTATTGCAAAGTGGATTTTCAACTGTACCACCTAGTATTTTGAATAATGAGGTGATTTTCTAAATCAGCATTTTTGAAAACTGGGCACTAACAAAAAAAAATGAAAGAGTGTGATTTTAATTCAAAATTACCCATTTAAATTATTGTATTCTGCAATCTAGAATCTAAGAGCTAAATTGCATCACCTTCTAAGTTGGAATCAGATTTTTTGGTTAGGCAGATGCAGGGAAGAAATTTTAAAACCTCTTTCTCAATGAAATACATATGCCATCTTTTTCCATTTCAATGATTATTCTTATGGAGAAGTTTTGATAATGTTTAATAAATTAAATTTCATTTATAACATTTATATAGCAGTATACATGTATGACAACATCCTTTCTGAAACATTTACAAGTGAAGCAATTAATTTTATATTTTCACTAAAGTTTAGTTATTTCAAAGCATTTGACTTCAAAATGTTTACAACAAATTAGTGAAGACTAATTCTAACTAGGATCAGCCTCGTAATGATCATCTCTGTGTGCTTCCCATTAAACTAGAGTGACACTAGAGTTTTTTTTTATTTTCAATTCCTATTGACATAATGGCATATATATTAGTTTGCTTTAACAAAGTGTCACAAAATGGGTACTAAAACAATAGAAATGCATCATTTCAGTTTTGAAAGTCTGAAGTCAAGATGTTGACAAGGTCAGTTCCTGCTGAGGGCTACGCGGGAAGGATCTGTTCTATGCCCTCTCCTTTCTTGTAGAGGCTGTCTTCGTATTCACATGGTGTTCTCCCACATGTGCCTATTTACAAATTTCCCCCTTTTGTAAGGACACTAGTCATATTGGATTAGGGTCACCCTAATGATTTCATGTTAACTTAGCCCATTACATTTGCAATGGCCCTAATTCCAAATAAGGTCATTTTCTGAGATATTGGGAGTTAGACTTCAACACATGAGTAGTGGGGGGACACTATTCAACCTATAACACCATCAAATTTTGTGTTTCAGTCGTTTTTTTGTGGAAATAAATGAAAAATAATGTCATGATCTTTCGTCCTTTGGTTTCTCATTAACATAAGGACAATAAATTAGCACTTTTACCAACAAAATGTATTCTTTACCATCTGCAAAGGATTATAAGACATTTTTTTTTCATTCTTTCTTGTACCCACCTGGGTACCAGGAATTTGGACCTGATGAATTAATATGCAATATAATATCAAAAAGTTTTGGTTTGTTATGTTTTGTGTCTGGGTGTTGGGGAAAGGGGATAGAGGTATTGGGGGTTATTATGTGTGTGCTTATTGAACAAATTACTTTTTAATTAGTTTTGGTCCCTCAGGATTATTTCCAAGTGTCATTATCACACTCACAGTATTATATTTGGGATATTTTGCTTTTCCTCACCCCACCCAACACCCAAATTCAGATTACAAAATGTGAAGTACAAAATCAGTAATAATTCTAGCTATAGATTAAGCCTCTCTTCATGCATTTCTAGTTATTTTTGTTGTTCCTATCATATTGAATTTATCACCTAAGTAGTAGAAACTTCTGTCTTTGGCAATATATCTTTCAAGGTGGAAAGTAAAGATATAAAATGGTCAAGTGAAAGAAATCAGAGGTTGCAAGGGCCCTGGGATGTGAACCAGCACTCCAGCTCTTTATCCTTTTGTCCTGACTTTCTGAGAAAGGCAGCTTTTCTCCGTATAAATGATGCTGCAGTCATTGTGCTTCTTCCTCCCAGTTTATGATGCTTCTTAAAATTTTGTATAATTATATTCAATACTTTTTTTTAAAAAAACCTTCTTTTATTTTCCTTTCTTTTATTTTCTTCTTCTTTTTATGTTTCAATTCAATATTCTTGCAACCACTTTTTTTCTATAACTTGGCTCTTATATTTTTTAGACATTTCAGAGAAGTCTTTATCACCACTTAATTAAACAAAAATTAAGACAAAGCACAAAGATTAAAATATTTCCTCAGGATCTTCAGGGTAGTGTGTAGGCTTCATCCTGACTTTAATAGATGTGTCTAAAATTAAGCATAGGGCTTCCCCGGTGGCGCAGTGGTTGACAGTCCACCTGCCGATGCAGGGGACACGGGTTCGTGCCCCTGTTCGGGAGGATCCCACGTGCCGCAGAGCGGCTGGGCCCGTGAGCCATGGCCGCTGAGCCTGCGCGTCCGGACCCTGTGCTCCGCAACCGGAGAGGCCACGACAGTGAGAGGCCCGCGTGCCGCAAAAAAAGAAATAAACAAACAAACAAAAATAAAATTAAGCATAGACTTTATACCTGACTCTTACATAATCTCAGAGCTGAAAGTGGGCATAACACAAATATAAATTAAACTAATCATACCCTCTTGTTATAGAGGTTGTCAGAGACAAGATTGAGATCTTAAAAATTACACTAGTGATTTTACTGTGTGGAACTTACTTAAACTCTCTAGGTTTCAGTTATCTCATCCGCAATATGAGGGTAATAATAACTACCTTTCAAAAATTTGTGCAGTGGCTAATAGAGATGACAAATGTAAAGTGCCTTGAATATTGTTTGTTTTAGTATATGATTAATAAGTACTTTGCCGTTAAACAAAAGTCTTAAAAATGTTCTTTCCATCTTCCTAATACAAACCAGCTAAGAATATTATCTTTAGCAATAATGTTTTATACCATCTCCAGACATAAAATTAGCTTGGTAAACTTTATTTGCATTCCAGAGGTTAGATCTTAGCTCTCTTTCTCAAAAATCTTGTGACTTTGAGCTAGCACTTCTCCTTCTGAGCCTCAGTTTACACATCTATAAAATGGGAATGATAATCACGACTAACTGGGGACTTCCCTGGTGGTCCAATGGTAAAGAATCCGCCTTCCAGTGCAGGAGACACAGGTTCCATCCCTGGTCAGGGAACTAAGATCCCACATGCCACAGGGCAGCTAAGCCCGCACGCCACAACTACTGAGCCACGTGCCACAACTAGAAAGGAGCCTGCGCACTGCAACAAAGATCCTGTGTGTCACAACTAAGACCCGACACAGCCGAAAATTAAAAAAATAAGTAAATAAATCATGTCTAACGGGACTACGGTGACTGGTTTTGAAAATAAATTGTAAATCATAAAGCACAATATAAATGTTCTATCCATTTATGGTCAGCTTTGTACCAATATTGCCATTATAACAGATGCAGCCAGACCTACTCAGAAATAGTGAGAAAAATATAATTGTATACTCAGCTAGCAAGTATAAATTAACAGGTCAGTAGAATCTATCCACCAATTACTAAGATTTTCATCAGGCTTTATTCCAGTAGATTTGAATCAATTTAACATTACAATTCAAGTCATAAGTGGTTTATTATATAATTATGAACATTTCAAGGTTAATTCCTCCAAAATGAATTTATTAATCAGGCATATTATTTTTTTAGATACATAAATAATTATCAAACAAATGGACACATATTTGAGCCTTGATCAACTTTGCATATTAGGCTCGGAACCTTGAATCACAGAAGTATACATCAATCTAACGTATATATGAATATGAGGCCTATTAGCATTTAAAAATGTTTGCTCTTGTTTTTTAAATATTCAATAGCACAGCAAGTCACTTTTATTACAGGCTGAGACTTTGGGGAACATATCTTCCTTCCTAAAAACTAGCAAATCAAATTTGCTTAATAAGTAGAGTGATATTAAATATGTCTTCCTTCTTTGTGTATATTTTAAGTGGTAGTTTGTAAAATCTATCAACAGTTCCAAAGTAGCATTACTAAGACATATACATGCTCAGTAATTCATGAAGATAAGTTGTGACTGATGCAGGAATTAAATGCAGAAATGTCTGGCAAACATTTGTGAAGAATGAGTATATATTTACAATAATTTTAATAACTTGCGTAACATTTTCATTGAGAAAGAATAGTTTTCTGGGTTTCAAAAAACAGGAATAGAAACTGGAATCAAATATATCAATAATTTATTTCTGATCTATAATATAAACACTATAAACTTTAAGAGATTTCAGAAAGAAAAATGCTAAGAGTATGAAGGTAAGGGCTAGCCTTAGTAGACATCAATAAAGAAAAGCGATGTAGTTTTAGATGGCTTACAAAATTACGTCAATTCATTTTTAATTGCTTTTTTTTTTGAAAGGTCGTCTGAGAGAGTTTAATATGATATTTTAAGAATAAAATACCTTTCTTTTCCCATTCTCATATTTGATCATTAAAATTTTTAGTACCAAGGGAAAATTACCATATTCCACTTTGAATCAGCTAAATTATATGAATAAATTTTTTATCTGTAGCAAAGAGCTCACATGTTTCTAAACATAATTAATAACTGTTAAGTTAGTGAATTTCAAAATAAAAGATTATTTGGAATATATATTATATGCTATTTTCTTTCTCTTGCTTTTTAATGGTTATTAGTAGAATAAATAGATCCAAAACCGGAACAAATTGTTTTGGAATTTACCGTAACATGTTTAATTGATACGCTGAAGGAGAGTATTAATTTTCTACTACAATCGTTAAGAATAAATATCGATGATAACGATGGCGAAGCAAAAGTAGAAGTTTATATTTGTGTTGGGCTGCACCCCACAGGCCTGCAAGCTCTGTGCTTGCCCAGCCTCAAGACTGAAGAAAGAGCTCGGAGTCAGCAACAGAGACACCAATGGTTTAATGGATGGATGGAGGGATGTTACATGTCCTGAACCAAGGTCCTGGAGAGACACCTCACCGTGTGTGGCAGACTGGCAGGACGTGGCAGTTGTCTCCTTTACGGGATGGGAATGGGAGTGCGGGGAGGGGGCCGTTTTACCAGTTATAGAGGGAATAGTTGCGTCAGCTTGGCTCATTCGTTACCCCGGAAATCAGCAGAGGGGCCGCTTTGATAAACTATCATAATAGAGAAAGTTCTGATCTAAAGATTAGAACAATCACTAGCTGGGGCCGGGGGCCAGTATATAGGCATTTATTGATTAGGCTCTATGATTAAGAGGGAAGGTCAGTCAGAAGAGGAGGGTGTGTTTAGCAAATTGATCAGGTTCAGAATCACCCACGGCATTTACTTGTCATGACTCTCCAGTTTCCTTCAAACTAGGATAGTCCTCAGTGTTTCCTTGACTTTCATGACGTTAAAACTTTTGGAGTTTAAGGAAATCATTTTGTAGAGCATTCCTCAATCTGAGTTTGTCCAATGGTTCCTCATGATTATCTATACAGGCTATGCATCTTTGCCAGAAGCTATGCTGAGTTCTCTTTGCATCTTTATTAGGTGGCATGTCATTTCTATTTTTCTTAACGCTGATAATGACCACTTTGATCAGTTGATTAGTGGGGTCTGCCAAAGTTCTCCATTAGAGAGTCACTCTTTTTTCTTTTGCAATAGACAAGTATTTTGTAGACAGGTGCATTGACACAATGCAAATAGCCAAGTTCCTCATCAGACTTTTAATTTATTCAGTTTATTTTTATCAATATGGCTTCATGGTTTCCCATTTTATTCCATGAGTTAAAATCAATTAATATAATATATAATAAATATATCAACTATACTTCAATAAAAAAATAAAATCAATTAATATTATTTATTTGGCCAATTGGGAGAGCCCCTTTAAACTGCTTCTGTAACCTTATCACCTTTGATTTCTCAACCTGCTCAAGTTCCTCTCACCTCAGTCCTGCTAACTAACACACATGCCTTCACTGCTGTGTGCCATTTAAGAGTCTTAGAATTGAATTGCTTAGAATGGTAAAGGAATGATGACATAGGAAAGCAGGAGAAAGCCAGTGTTTTTATTTTTATTATTTAAAATGTTATTTTGTTGCTGATTTAGAAAGTTAAACTTTTTTCAGCTGCTTTAATGTTCTTTTAGAAAATAGTGAATGTGATAGCAGTGGTGGTAATGATGGTAGTGATGGTGGGGTGAGTGTGAGTGTGTGTGTGTGTGTGTGTGTGTGTGTGTGTGTGCATTTTCTCCCAAAGAGGAGTATGTTACAATTACAAATATTCTCTGATTAAGACTTATAGAGAACTAAAATTCAAAAAATTTAGAAAAATACCACTATGTAGCCAAATCTGAAATATTAACCATATATCTACAGCTCCTTTGATAATAAAATTATATTCCCACTCATAGCCTAAAAACAAAAGGATCATCTTTGAATTCTCTCCTTTATCTTCTACAAAATTCTGTTAGTTTCATGTTTGCAGTACCTTTTATATCTCTTTTTATTTTCATTTTCTATCATCTGAGCCTTGACTCTTTATCCTGGTTTGCTGCACTGCCGCAAAATTGGTCTTCCTACTACAATTTTTATGCTTTTATCCTACATTGTGCTACCAAATTAATGTCATCTGCTCCCTGCTGTCAGAAGAATAAAGGCATTCAACAACTTGAGGATCTCTTCTCTAACCTACTTACCCAATCTCTTCTTTCCCATTCTTTTTCAAAATCGGTCACTCTAGCTAAAGTAAAGACTTATTGTTCCTTTTGGAAACACTTGGATTTCAAGGTATGTATCTTTTCTTTCACGTTCACCAATGGCATTCTCTTCTTTAATTCTCCATTTGCTTAAATCTTCCCCAACATGTAAAACCTAGCTCAACTGCAATCTCCTCTGTGAAATGTTACATGAGTCTCCCGGGTAGAAGTGCATCCAGCCAATTTTTAACCAAATGGACATGTATTATTTCCCACCATGTATTTTATTTTTTAATTTATGAACAACTTAACATTTACAATGTGCTAAACACTATTTCAGTGCTTTACAAATGCTCACTAATTTAATGCTCAAAACAACCCTATAAGTACTATTGTTCATCTAATTTTAAATATTAGGATCCACAGTTTTCAAACAATTCAAATCCACAACAGCTGACTCTTGAGACCATGTATTTAAATTTTATGATGTGTGGCTATGACTTATATATAATTTTGCCTCATTTACAAGTAGATAAGGGAAAAATCTATTTATCAGTTAACCCTCCCCACACAGAACCTAGCTCATTGCATTGCATTTATAAGGCATTCAACTAGTTGATTAGATTTTAGGATATTGTTTATTTTTACATGAGTCAATTATTTCATTAGGAATTACAAAATGGTTAATTTTTAACTCCACATATCTATAGAAATTTATCATCATCAATTAAGTAGTTATTTCAAATACAATTAACTTAAGAAAGTCAGGATGTCTGATTTTTTTTTTCATTTTATTTAAAAATGCTTGGAGTAACTAGTTCACACCACAGACAGCCTTTAATATTGATGGATGGGTTGGTTGTTTCAAATCATCCTTATGTACTCATGGGTTTTTACATATTTGAAGTGTTTAAATTAATGACAATTGTTCTTTTGTGTTTAAATTATACCATCTTAGGAAAGTGGAGGCCCCTTGCAATTGGTTCTTGTCCTGTGGACACAACTCTTGTGGTTTTATAACCACTTCGACAAAGAGCCCTGGTTTCCTTTTTGGAAATGAGATTTAGAAACCATGATTTGGGTAATGGGAGATGAAGAGGGCTCATTCACTGGCTTTTTACTAGACAGATACAGAAAAGATGTTTTAAAAGGAAAATTAATCATAAGTTTATACTGGTATATCTATTTCAAATGAAAGGGTGCAACATTTCTGCATTTTTTATAGGACCAAGATGTAAATTGTTTAAATTGGCACCACTTTGCTGTTAATCTTTATTTTTTTTTTAATTTTTATTTTTTTTGTGGTACATGGGCCTCTCACTGTTGTGGCCTCTCCCGTTGCTGACCACAGGCTCCGGACGCGCAGGCTCAGCGGCCATGGCTCACGGGCCCAGCCGCTCCGCGGCATGTGGGATCTTCCCGGACCGGGGCACGAACCTGTGTCCCCTGCATCGGCAGGCGGATTCTCAACCACTGCGCGACCAGGGAAGTCCTGCTGTTACTCTTTAGAAAATAATAAGGAAGACAGTGAGCAAAGGCAACACTGAAAATCAGGTGAATAGGCTGCTACTACATGACTAAAACCTCAGGTTTGAATTATTCTTACTCTGAGAAATCTAGTCATATGAAAAGTACTCTGCTCATATTACTAAGAAAATATTAAAATGCAAATTTTAAAGGATAACCTTAGCTAGTATTTGTTTGTAATATCAGAATATTAAATATATTTTTCAGTAATATACCCAAAGATTGTTATTTTTTATATATGCATAATGTGATTTTCAAACTTTTTAAGCTACGGAATCCCTTATTAAGATAAAGTTTTACATGAAAGTTTAAAGTACAAATGAATGAAAGCAGAACTACTCTGGTTGGGGAGGTTTTTATATAAATTTTATTTCAGTAAGGTTGCCTAGAGCTCTTCCCACTCAGAGAATCATGTTACCAAAATGACTTTAAATAGAAAAATAAAATAAAAAATAAGGCTTTCGTTTTGAAGTAAGAATGACTAGGGCCTAAACTGGTTGTTCCACTTTCTAGCTCTGTAAATCAGGATAAAATTATGTAATCTATTGGGGACATGACTTACTTCTGTGTAAATTCAGAATCTCAAGAGAGGATTTTACTATAATAACACAATAAAATCATGGTTTTAAAGGCATTTTATATATTCTAAGTTTCATATAAGTGCATATTGCAACTGTTTATATACTAAATCTTAATTTTCATTAACATTTTAAATCCTGATCCTCCAGGA
This sequence comes from Physeter macrocephalus, assembly GCF_002837175.3. Classification (NCBI taxonomy): domain Eukaryota; kingdom Metazoa; phylum Chordata; class Mammalia; order Artiodactyla; family Physeteridae; genus Physeter; species Physeter macrocephalus. Next base: position 60,334,285 of record NC_041226.1, read on the forward strand.
TTGAGAACTGTCTCTTCCTCTTCCTCAAAAGAAAACTTAAAGGATCCTCATATACACTCGGTTCCCAAGTGAATCTAAAACAATTGTGAATACCTAGGGCTTCTGTCTTTTAGGTGAAAATATGAGGCACTATTGGTAAAAGATGTTCATTCTCACCACTGACTAAATGATTCTATGTGAGTTATTGTGTAGTCAGGTACAGTACTGCACCTATTGATACTTTAGGACCTAGGATATTTCATACATCCCTATAAACTCATAACATCTCTAAAATCTTTGCAGCAGGCAGCATATTCATAAGCTATTAAGAAAAATCTGACACAGGAGATAATTTTACCCTCAAACATGATTTAAATCTTTGATAGAAAATATCTTCTTCATGAAATAATAAGCCTCTTTTAAGATGATTTCACTTACAAGGTGATCTCACATTATAGACCTTGAAGAAGACATTTTAGAGAGGTGCCCTTGTCAGTGTAATTTAACTACATCAATGATGTGGAGTAGATGTCTAAATTTTGGTTAATAAATAGCACACTGAGAGACAATGTACATATTACTTCCTATTCACTGTTTTATGTCCAATATCATCATTACTGCTAGCATTTGTTGAACTCAGACGAATGAAAGTAAAATTATCCTAATAGAGGTTTAGCGAGATTATTCTGGATGTTATATTTTGGAAAAGTAAGAAGAATGAGGGATTGCAAGCTGAAAGCTCAATAAACATAAAAGACTCCAAAATCACAAAATATTCAACATGACTATATTTGAGTACAGACCATTGAAATTACTTTATTATTTATAACACTTCTAAGACTTAAGCAAATTATTATTTTATAATTATTCATACCCCAAGAAGACAATGGGGACAGGATCTTTCAGTAATAAAGTTGGAACATTGTAAAAGTAAATACAGCATTTGACAAGGAAGATGACATAAGTCTGTCCCATCATTTGATGTAGAAACAAATGCTGCTTAACAAGGTTGAGTCTCTGGTATTATTTATCTCTGATAACAGTTCTTGGAAGTCTTGTGCCTTAAAAAAAATGCTGTGTGATGACAGGTTATAATATAATCCCAAGATTAAAGCTATTTTGCTTGTACTTATCTATTTCCATAATGTATTTTTTTATTTTTTTATACAGCAGGTTCTTATTAGTCATCAATTTTATACACATCAGTATATACATGTTAATCCCAATCGCCCAATTCATCCCACCACCACCCCACCCCCGACTGCTTTCCCCCCTTGGTGTCCATAGGTTTGTTCTCTACATCTGTGTCTCACTTTCTTTTTCTCTTTCTGACTTACTTCACTCTGTATGACAGTCTCTAGATCCATCCACATCTCTACAAATGACTCAATTTCGTTCCTTTTTATGGCTGAGTAATATTCCATTGTATATATGTACCACTTCTTCTTTATCCATTTGTCTGTCGATGGGCATTTAGGTTGCTTCCATGACCTGGCTATTGTAAATAGTGCTGCAATGAACATTGGGGAGCATGTGTCTCTTTGAATTATGGTTTTTTCTGGGTATATGCCCAATAGTGGGATTGCTGGGTCATATGGTAATTTTATTTTTAGTTTTTTAAGGAACCTCTATACTGTTCTCCATAGGGGTTGGATCAATTTACATTCCCACCAACAGTGCAAGAGGGTTCCCTTTTCTCCACACCCTCTCCAGCATTTGTTGTTTGTAGATTTTCTGATGATGCCCATTCTAACTGGTGTGAGGTGATACCTCACTGTACTTTTGATTTGCATTTCTCTCATAATTAGTGATGTTGAGCAGCTTTTCATGTGCTTCTTGGCCTTCTGTATGTCTTCTTTGGAGAAATGTCTATTTAGGTCTTCTGCCCATTTTTGGATTGGGTTGCTTGTTTTTTTTAATATTGAACTGCAAGAGCTGTTTATATATTTTGGAGATTAAAACTTTGTCCGTTGATTTGTATGCAAATGTCTTCTCCCATTCTGAGGGTTGTCTTTTAATCTTGTTTATGGTTTCCTTTGCTGTGCAAAAGCTTCTAAGTTTCCTTAGGTCCCAATTGTTTATTTTGTTTTTATTTCCATTACTCTAGGAGGTGGATCATAAAAGATCTTGCTGTGAATTATGTCAAAGAGTGTTCTTCCTACGTTTTCCTCTAAGAGTTTTATAGTGTCCGGTCTTACATTTAGGTCTGTAATTCATTTTGAGTTTATTTTTGTGTTTGGTGTTAGGGAGTGTTCTAATTTCATTCTTTTACATGTAGCTGTCCAGTTTTCCCAGCACCACTTATTGAAGAGACGGTCTTTTCTCCATTGTATATCCTTGCCTCCTTTGTCATAGATTAGTTGACCATAGGTCAAGATAGGGTTTATCTCTGGGCTTTCTTTCCTGTTCCACTGATCTATATTTCAGTTTTTGTGCCAGTACCATATTGTCTTGATTTCTGTAGCTTTGTAGTATTGTCTGAAGTCAGGGAGTCTGATTCCTCCAGCTCCACTTTTTTCCCTCAAGACTGCTTTGGCTATTTGGGGTCATTTGTGTCTCCATACAAATTTTAAGATTTTTTTTTGTTCTAGTTCTGTAAAACATGACATTGGTAATTTGATAGGGATTGCATTGAATCCATAGATTGCTTTGGATAGTATAGTCATTTTCACAATATTGATTCTTCCAATCCAAGAACATGGTATATCTCTCTATCTGTCGGTATCATCTTTAATTTCTTTCCTCAGTGTCGTAGTTTTCTGCATACAGGTCTTTTGTCTCCCTAGGTAGGTTTATTCCTAGGTATTTTATTCTTTTTGTTGCAGTGGTAAATGGGAGTGTTTCTTAATTTCTCTTTCAGATTTTTCATCATTAATATATAGGAATGCAAGAGATTTCTGTGCATTAATTTCGTATCCTGCAACTTTACCAAATTCATTGATTAGCTCTAGTAGTTTTCTGGTGGCGTCTTTAGGATTCTCTATGTTTAGTATCATGTCATCTGCAAACAGTGTCAGTTTTACTTCTTCATTTCCAATTGGTATTCCTTTTATTTCTTTTTCTTCTCTGACTGCCATGGCTAGGACTTCCAAAACTATGTTGAATAAGACTGGTGAGAGTGGACATCCTTGTCTTGTTCCTGATCTTAGAGGAAATGCTTTCAGTTTTTCACCATTGAGAATGATGTTTGCTGTGGGTTTGACGTATATGGCCTTTATTATGTTGAGGTAGGTTCCCTCTATGCCTACTTTCTGGAGAGTTTTTATCATAAATGGGTGTTGAATTTTGTCAAAAGCTTTTTATGCATCTATTGAGAAGATCATATGGTTTTTACTCTTCAATTTGTTAATATGGCGTATACATTGATTGATTTGCATATACTGAAAAATCCTTGCATCCCTGGGATAAATCCCACTTGATCATGGTGTATGATTCTTTTAATGTGTTGATGGATTCTGTCTGCTAGTATTTTGTTGAGGATTTTTGCATCTATATTCATCAGTGATATTGGTCTGTAATTTTCTTTTTTTGTAGTATCTTTGTCTGGTTTTGGTATCAGGCTGATGGTAGCCTCATAGAATAAGTTTGGGAGTGTTCCTTCCTCTGCAACTTTTTGGAAGAGTTTGAGAAGGATGGGTGTTAGCTCTTCATTAAATGTTTG
>NC_041226.1:60337962-60339177 GCF_002837175.3 Physeter macrocephalus
CAGCTTTTAGTTTTATTGATCTTTGCTATTGTTTTCTTTGTTTCTATTTCATTTATTTCTGCTCTGATCTTTATGATTTCTTTCCTTCTGCTAACTTTGGGTTTTGTTTGTTCTTCTTTCTCTAGTTCCTTTAGGTGTAAGGTTAGATTGTTTATTTGAGATTTTTCTTGTTTCTTGAGGTAGGCTTGTATAGCTATAAACTTCCCTCTTAGAACGGCTTTTGCTGCATCCCATAGGTTTTGGATCGTCGTGTTTTCATTGTCATTTTTCTCTAGGTAGTTTTTGATTTCCTCTTTAATTTCTTCAGTGATCTCTTGGTTATTTAGTAACATATTGTTTAGCCTCCATATGTTTGTGTATTTTACATTTTTTTCTCTGTAAATTGATTTCTAATCTCATAGCCTTGTGGTCAGAAAAGATGCTTGATATGATTTCAATTTTCTTAACTTTACTGAGGCTTGATTTGTGACCCAAGATGTGATCTATCCTGAAGAATGTTCCATGCGCAGTTGAGAAGAAAGTGTAATCTGCTGTTTTTGGATGGAATGTCCTATAAATATCAATTAAATCTATCTGGTCTATTGTGTCATTTAAAGCTTGTGTTTCCTTATTTCTTTTCTGTTTGGATGATCTGTCCATTGGTGTAAGTGAGGTGTTAAGGTTCCCCACTCTTGTTGTGTTACTGTCGATTTCCTCTTTTAGAGCTGTTAGCAGTTGCCTTATGTATTGAGGTGCTCCTATGTTGGGTGCATATATATTTATAACTGATATATCATCTTCTTGGATTGATCCCTTGATCATTATGTAGTGTCCTTCCTTGTGTCTTGTAACATTCTTTATTTTAAAGTCTATTTTATCTGATAAGAGTATTGATACTTCAGTTTTCTTTTGATTTCCATTTGCATGTAATATCTTTTTCCATCCCCTCACTTTCAGTCTGTATGTGTCCCTAGGTCTGAAGTGGGTCTCTTGTAGACAACATATATATGGGTTTTGTTTTTGTATCCATTCAGCAAGCCTGTGTCTTTTGGTTGGAGCATTTAATCCATTCAGATTTAAGGTAATTATCGATATGTATGTTCCTATCACCATTTTCTTAATTGTTTTGGGTTTGCTTTTTTAGGTCCTTTTCTTTTCTTGTGTTTCCCACTTAGAGAAGTTCCTTTAGCATTTGTTGTAGAGATGGTTTGGTGGTGCTGAATTCTCTTAGTTTTT
>NC_041226.1:60339543-60373086 GCF_002837175.3 Physeter macrocephalus
CTGGTACATAGCCCTCTGCCTTTTCATCTTGTCTATCTTTCTGTGAATATGGTTTTTGTTCCACAGGCTGCAGGACTGTAGTTCTTGCTTCTGCTGTCTGCCCTCTGGTGGATGAGGCTATCTAAGAGGCTTGTGCAAGTTTCCTGATGGGAGGGACTGGTGGTGGGTAGACCTGACTATTGCTCTGGTGGGCAGAGCTCAGTAAAACTTTAATCTGCTTGACTGCTGATGGGTGTGGCTTGGTTCCCTCCCTGTTGGTTGTTTGGCCTGAGGCAACCCAACACTGGGGCCTACCAGTGGGGCTAATGGTGGACTCTGGGAGGCCTCATGACAAGGAGTACTTCCCAGAACTTCTGCTGCCAGTGTCCTTGTCCTCACGGTGAGACAGAGCCACCTCCCGCCTCTGCAGGAGACCTTCCAACACTAGCAGGTAGGTCTGGTTCAGTCTCCCCTGGGGTCAGTGCTCCTTCCCCTGGGTCCTGATGCGCACACTACTTTGTGTGTGCCCTCCAAGGGTGGGGTCTCTGTTTACCCCAGTCCTGTTGAAGTCCTGCAGTCAAATCCTGCTTGCTTTAAAAGTCTGATTCTCTAGGAATTCCTCCTCCCGTTGCTGGACCCCCAGGTTCAGAAGCCTGACATGGGGCTCAGAACCTTCACTCCAGTGGGTAGACTTCTGTGGTATAAGTGTTCTCCAGTTTGTGAGTCACCCCCCCCAGCAGTTGATTTTATTGTGATTGCACCCCTCCTATGGTCTCATTCTGGCTTCTCCTTTGTCTTTGGATGTGGGGTATCTTTTTTAGTGAGTTCCAGTGTCTTCCTGTCAATGATTGTTCAGCAGTTAGTTTTGATTCCGGTGTTCTCACAAGAGGGAGTGAGAGCACGTCCTTCTACTCCGCCATCTTGGACCAATCCCCCATAATGTATTATTATTGTTAGGAATGTTTTAGAAGATAGTTAGCCAGGCAAAAATTAGTGTAGTAATCCATATAATTAGGCAAATAAACGCTCAACCTGGTGTAGACTGCTTAACAGAGTTCAATTACTCTTTTTATTTTTATTTACTTATTTATTTATTTTTGGCTGTGTTGAGTTTTCATTGCTGCATGCAGGCTTTCTCTAGTTGCGGCAAGCAGGGGCTACTCTTCATTGCGATATGCAGGCTTCATATTGCAGTGGCTTCTCGTTGCAGAGCACAGGCCCTAGGCATGCAGGCTTCAGTAGTTGGGGCACGTGGGCTCAGGAGTTGTGGCTCACGGGCTCTAGAGCACAGGCTCAGTAGTTGTGGCACATGGGCTTAGTTGCTCCATGGCATGTGGGATCTTCCTGGACCAGGGCTCGAACCCATGACCCCTGCATTGGCAGGCAGATTCTTCACCACTGCACCACCAGAGAAGTCCCTCAATTACTCTTAAAACAAAGAAAACAAAATTTTTTTCTCATGCTTACTTGCAAATTTCAGGACTTGTTTTTTTTTGTCAGTTATTTGATTTGTGAAGTAGCCATCCAACCTTGTAAACACTTTATAAACCCATTCAATAAATACAACATACTATTTTTGGTAGCAATACAACAATGGCAAAAATAGTAAAAAGTGAGAAATATTATTAAACTTATTATGATTTATTATAGTTTTTGTTTTGACAGAGTCTGATGCTAGATAAACCTTAAGGGAATTGTGAGTGGTCACGTGCATATAAGAAAAAGTATGTGAACTGAAAGGGGGAGGCCACCTGAAAAATAGGAAACTTCCACTTTAGCAGATAAATAGCTGGTACCTGAAAGGAGGAAAATAAGCTAGCTTTGTTGCTAAGGGCAACTCTAAATGCTACTTCTTCAAGCATGATATTGTATCGGAAGATTCATGTCTGTGCCTCTGCTATTTATTTATCTGCAAGTGATTAAGATGATGCTATTTAAAGTCAGGTGTTCACACAACTGTCAGCAATCATGAGTTGTGAAGCAGAGAGCATAAGCACATCGGCTTAAATTCTATACCTTATGTGATGCCCAAGGCACAAAAGTGAAAGACAGTGAAGGCTAGGAACATGAAGAAATGTGGGCTTATCAAGCAGAATGTCACCCTTGTCAAGTAAGGCTGACATTTGCTATAATGTAACAGGATGCCCATCTGTTTTGGTCAAAATGCAGTTGGTGTACAATGGAAAATTACCTGAGATTAACTTGACATATTTGTTGTTTTGCAGCTCTTTATCCAGTTACCTTACATAAAATTTGCAAAATAAGTCATGGATGTAAAAATAAATCAGGTTAAAACTAAAATAGAAAATTATAAGGATGACAAATTTGTTCAGGTATAATTAGGACTACTAAAGTTGTGTAAGTTTGGCTGAATACTATTTCAAGTGAAATTTACAATTTATATTGGACAATATTCCATGGAATATAAACGTTTATAACTATATCTTTTCCAGCTTTGAGATATAATTGAGAAATAAAAATTGTATATTTATTAAAGGTGCACAACACAATGTTTTTTTGTGTGTTTTTTTTTTTTTTGCGGTACGCAGGCCTCTCACTGTTGTGGCCTCTCCCGTCGTGGAGCACAGGCTCCGGACGCGCAGGCTCAGCAGCCATGGCTCACGGGCCCAGCCGCTCCGCGGCATGTGGGATCCTCCCGGACCGGGGCACGAACCCGCGTCCCCTGCATTGGTAGGCAGACTCTCAACCACTGCGCCACCAGGGAAGCCCCGACACAATGTTTTGATATACATATACATTGTGAAATGATTACTACAATCAAGCTGATTAACATATCCATCACCTTACATAGTTGTCTTTTTTTTTGTGGTGATGACACTTAAGGCCTACTTTCTCTGCAAAATTTCATGTATACACTACAGTATTAATTACCTATTGTCACCATGCTATACACTAGACCTCCAGAACTTATTCAACCTGTATAACTGAAAGTTAGTATCCTTTAACCAACATCTCCCTATTTCCCCCACTTCCCAGCCCCTGGCAACCACCATTATACTCTCTGCTTCTGTGAATTCGACTCTTTTAGGTTCCATGTATAAATGAGATCATGCCATAATTTAAAATCTTAAGCATTTAATATTGTTACTCTTACGGAAGTTGGAACGTTGACCTGTGCTGCAAAAAAAAAACCCTACCAATTCCATTTGTCTAATGAAATCATGGTCATTGAAAAAATAAAGTCTCATTACGACTTTGGCATCTGGTATTTTCCATTTGAACAAAAGGTTTTGCGATTACAGGATGGAATGTTAGATGCCTGTAGACTGTGGTTTCCATTTTGCCAATGGAATGTGCATTCATTTGAAAGCACAGCCTCCTTTCATCTTTGTTTCCACCATGCCAGTCAATGCCTTTAGACAAGGTATTTTAATCTGTAGTGCCTCAACTGCATTAACTATAATGTAGATATTAAAATTTGCAAAAATAACTTGACTCCTCATCCACTATAATCTAAAAAGCAATCCCTAATTTTTAGTATAAAAATAATATAAAGACTGTGAAAGGGAATTACCCAGATAGAGAATAAATCTTAGACATAGTCTGTATGTAACACAAATAAACTTAACATCAAAGTTATCACTTTGCTTTGCACCTGCAAACAGATAAGTCACCAGCAGACCGCTGAGCACAGGTGTGATGTGCTCAATTCATCTGAGACCCCTAAACGAATAAACTGCTCTATTTAATTCTCTGTGAAGCCTCTGAGTCTATCTTTATGAAGCTCTCGACAGAGTGAACTTTTCTACATCCCTAAAAGTAGTTAGGTCCAAATTCAGTCCCATTGTTTGTACCAATGAGATATAAAAAATCTGCGGTATTACTTGGTTCATCAAAATCAATGGATTTGTTCTCAAAAAGCTGATGATGGAAGCATATTATATATTAATGTTCTGTACTTCTTAATAAAAGGGTGACTATAGCTGGTCCCAGTGAGACATGGTGTATTGATATTTTTAACCAGCTCAGCAGGGCAACTCCGAGCTTAGAACAATGGAACAAATACTTATGTCAGAGCAGAGGCTTGTGGGGGTAATTATAAAAGGTGCGGTTCTCAGGAACCACACTCAGAATCTTAATCAATAGGTCTTTTGGGGGCCCAGAAATCTCAATGCCTGACAACCCTAGATCCCCAGGTGTTCTTGATGCAATCAAAGGTTTATAGACTGAAATTTTTTTTAAAGTCAGGTTTACTGAGGTATTATTTACATAAATAAAAATCACCCTCTTTAAGAGCACAGTTCTTCAAGCACATCCTCTTGAAGAATTGTGTGACCACCAGCATTAACAATATAGAGAACTTTTCCTCCTGCCTCTTTGCACTCAGTGCCTCTTCCTGTCCCAAACAACTGACAACCAACCACTCATCTGTGTTTTTGTCACCACCATTTTGTCTTTAGGAGAATGACACATAAAAGGAGGCACAGTATATGCATTCTAAGTGTTATTTCACTAACATTACGCTATTGTGATTCATCCATGCTGTTGCATGTATCAGTAATTCATTTATTCCTTTTGATAACAGAGTAATATTTCATTTTAGGAGTGTACCACATTTCTTAATTCATCCACAAGTATGAGCACATTTGAATGTTTTCAGATTTAGACAATTATGGGTACAGCTGCTACGAATATTAGAAAGTAAGTCTTTGTGTTGACAAACGTTTTTGCTTCTCTTGGAATTGTTAGTCATATAGTAGTTGTATGTTTAATGTTACAAGAAAGTGTCAAACTGCTTTCCAAGTAACTATGCCATTTTGTGTTCCCACCAGCAATGTGTAATAAAGCAATTTGCATACTTGTCAGAACATGATATTTTTTTGTCATTTTTATTTTAGCCATCAATATTTAAGGGTATCTCATTGTTTTAATTTGTATTTCTCTATTGACTAATGATGATGTTGGCTGCCATCTACACACTTCCAAAGGCAAAACATGTCTGTGTGTCCTGTCTCTCCTACAAAGGACTTGTCAGCATTTGGATTATGATTTTATAGATTATCTGGCTTTTTCTCGTTGTTAGAGTGGGGTTAATATTGTCTGTGGCTTTTAACATTTTAAGTGGAATCTGATGCTGACAGAAGTCTAACAAATACTTTTCTTAAAGGGCTTGAAGGAATTGAACACACCGAAAGAAGTCATGAAGTTCCATTTCTGTCAGTGGGTATCCATGTGAAAACTCAAGAAACTTTCTTAACTTCAGATGTATTTCTCACTCTCTGAGAAAAATAGCAGGATAATTGAGGAACTAATATATATTTGTAACATTTAATATCTATCAAATCATTTATTAAAGAAACATAGTGGAATCTTTTAAATGGTCCTGATAAGCCATTTCAATAAGCTCTGGGACTTGAGAATCAAGGTGTCAAATAAAGGAATAAAGGAAGGAAGGAAGGAAGGGACTGTGGGAGAAGGGAGAGTAGAAAATAAAGTTGGATATCACACATATTTTCCTCAAGTGCAAGAGTAGCAATAAGAATCATATATCTGTCTATATCTTAAATTATAATTAAGTCCCAAATATATGTAGATTAAAGAAGGTTTTAATCAGAAGGGTTTTCTAGTAGCTTCCACTTTTCTTTCTCTAACCTATCTTTATCATGGAATAATATTTTCCATGATATTCTCTTTATTCTCCATAGGCAATTCCAAATCACTAACACAAATACATCAATTTTAAGAAGAGAGCAATGCTAAAATGCTTATGAAAATTTAAAGAAAACTTTCCTGAAGCTAAAAAGTGAAGATGCCTATCAATTATTAATAAAGTACCCTCTGGGCCCCAATGCTGACCAGAGTTGAAATATTTCATGCAATGAGTGGACAGAATGATCATAACAACTATAAGAGTTCAGCATTCTTGTACACATGTATCCAGAGGTGTTGAAAGTGTTTAGTAAATGAAAAAAAAAGTATATCCAATTTTTTACTCTCTCAACAAACTGATAAAACAAAAACTTACTTGAGCTAAATTAATGAAACTGAGCCAAGAAAAAATTAAATTTCACATAGAGTGGGAAAGAGAGTTGACAGATTTATTGAAGTATGCAGTAGTCTCCCTAGGGGTGTGTTAACGGCTGGACCCGAATCATTTGAAAAGAGTCCAGGAAACACACACATACACACACATACACACACACATACACACACATATAACAATGAGAGACATGCTAGAAGGACTTATTTGTACTGTCTGGCAAATTGGTTAAATGTTTATTTACCTTAAATAATTTTGAAGAGCCATGATCATAAAAAAAGCTTCAGAGTATGTTTAGAAAGTACACTGCAGGATTAAAGAGTTAAAACTATATTAGATGTGAAGAAATTTTGAATTCATTTATATATAATATTGGAAAGGGAAAGGTTTTTTAATATCAGTGCACAAAAACTACTCATCATAATGAAAAAGTATGGTAAACTTCACTAATTTAAATTTGATTATTCTTAACAGTTAATGAACATAATAGGAAGTTATAAGATAATAATAATAATATGATAAATATGGCATTCAAAACAATAAGAGCCAATACTTACTGGACAATTATTACATGCCAAGTGCTCTACTCACTACTTTATAAATAGTAGTTCATTGAAATCATCTAACAACCAAAATGAAGTGCATAATATTATTGTCCACATTATGTAGATGTAAAAACTTGGTTAGATGTACAGTTGGCCCTTGGTATCCATGGGTTCTGCATCCGCGGGAGTACCGGCTATACTACACCATTTTTAATAAGGGACTTGAGCATCCCTTGGATTTTGGTACCACAGCAATCCTGAAACCAATTCCCCATGGATACCAAGGGACTGTATGGACTTGTCCATGTTCACAAGGCCCTTAAGTATTTACACAGTGTAACAAGATAAAAACCTAGGCCTGGGTATCCTAAATCAGTGCTTCTTGGAACTTAATGTGCATTTGGATCAACCAAGGATCTTGTTAAGATGCAAATTATGATTCAGTATGTCTGGACTGGGGCTTAGGAGTCTATTTCTAACAAGCTCCCAACTGATGCTGATACTGCCTGTCCAAAAACCACGCTATGACTAGCAAGGCTACAAAGTGTGACTTCTTACCACTAAAGTATACTCCCTCACATATAGATATCAACTGAATCAATCATAGATAAGATACAGGTAACTATGGAGTGATGAGACTCTATTATGTGTTTATGATGAGTGATTAGGCTGAGATCAGGAATTCTAGGTAAGGAAATAAATGTAAAGGCTTCCAAAATTTAAAATGCAGAAGTGCAAAACTTCTTTGTATCCAATTATATGTCTATACATTTATTATGGAAATAGATTCTTACATGTGCTTAAATATTTTTTAAAGTGTTTACTGCAGTGTTATTTGTAATAACAAAAAAAATGGAATTTTCCAAAGTGTTTAGCAGTAGGAGACAGGTTAAATAAAGAAGAATAAATCTATCCAACAAAATATTGGGAAGCATTTAAAAAGTTACTTTATTGGAAAAGGACTCCATTTGTTTTGTAAGCGCAGTGTAGGTAGGGACTGTCTGTTTTATTCATGTCTGTAATATCCAGAAAGATGGAGCATGTATTCTACATAGCAGGCGTTCAAAACTCAACAATTTTTTGTTGCCTGAATGAATATATGACTTCCAAGACATATGACTGAGTGAAAAAAATGTATAATAGTAGTTACAGGGTTTGGCGAGGGCAGAATCTGTAAATTTTGGGTAGAGGTAAAATTATGCATTTATAGAGGTAAAATTATACTTTTATTTTATACTTTCTTCTCTGGTTTGATTAATGTCAGCTTTGCTATTTGGAAAATAAAATTAGTTAGAATATACAAAAAGGAGAATCAGATATACCAAGAAGTTAGCATGTTAGTCCTTAGATTCCAGTCTTTCTTTTTTCATGGTTAAAAGCACATAACATAAAATTTACCATCTTAACCCCTTTTAAGTGTACAGTTTGACAGACTAAGTATTTTCCCATTGTTGTGAAAGAGATCTCCAGGATCTTTTCATCCTGCAAATCTGAAACTCTATACCCATTAAACAACAACCACAGTCTCTTTTAAAGGAAGTGCTTCAAGCTACTGTGTTGAATCAAAGATAAATTTCCTTCCACACTTCTTCCAATATTTTATTCATACATTTAAATTCGTACAGTCAAAATTAGCCTCAAGGCTTCCCCTTTCTCCTTTTTTAGGAGTCCACTTTGTTTAATGCTGTTCTCCCAAATTTGAGGATAATCAAAGTGAATTAAATGCTATAAGTTGATTTGTGCCACTATCTAGTTCTGCATATCAATTTTATAATATTAAGTATTCCATAGAAATTGTGAGGTAATTTGGGGATTAAGAAGGGAGATACAACTGAAAGAAAATGTTCTACTGTGTATTCTAAATCTGTTTGACTGTGCTCCCAGTAATGGCTACTTCTATTCTTCAACTCTGCCAAAATTTAGTTGTAAATAAAAGAGAACCTGCTCAAAATCTACAGAGGCTAAATTATTAGTCCAGATCCTAGGGCTCTGTGATACAATTTATATGATTTACAACTACTATGTTTTTTTCAGTTTTAGAATATGTAAACATATCTATTTCTTGAGATTGAGTCAAATATTTCTTTTGTTCTTTAGGATTTTGACTATTCAGTGGGATATATGGATATTGAGATGTTTCAAAATCCCTAGGACCACAAACTCCATCCAGAAGTCCTGATTTATGTCATTAAATGTTTGAGTCCTACAATTTTATCTTCTTCTGAGATAAATTCACCTCCAGATAATTTGCAGAAAATCATTCCAGGCTAAACACTAACACGTGATATGGCCAATACTTGTGTATTACTAGAACTGCTGTTCCATTCAGCCTGTTTTCAATCCGTCAGATTCCTTTTTTGTGTGCTGAAATCTGATGGCAATAGAGCTGCACTTTTTCACAGACAGGCTCTTTTGAGGGGAAATGTATTATAGGCAGAGGATACAAGTGGATAGTGTGGCCTTGAGTAAGGCCTTGGGATGTCAGATGTACTCATGGCCAAACAGAGGTCTCTTATTGGGAATCATGGTCCTGTTTTTAGCTAGAGTGCTGTGAGTGAAGGCTATCTATACCATCCTCCACAGTGGTTGCTCACAATCAACCTGGAATCTCCTTTTTTATTTTCTTAAATCTGTAATCTGCCTTATGGTGTACCATTTATTTGAACGACATATAATCAGCAAATTATAAATTTCTAAAGCCTATATGTTAGGTATAAAGGAAAACAGGCTGAATTTTAACTTCCTTTGGAATTTTAAACAATGCAGATAAGTCTAAAATTTTTATTTCAAAAGAATAATACGACACAAAAATTATCTGGAATAACATGGTCACAAATTTTTACATGAGAGATTTGTAACTGAAGCAATAGAAAAAATAAGTATTTTCAAAACTGCAAAAAAAGTTGAGTTTGCAAACTAAAAATGAGTTAGATTAACCAATCATGAGAATGTACTTTCACAGAACACATAAGGGCAGTAATTCTCCAGGTGTGGTCTAGGGTCCAGAGTTATTAGCATGACAGGGGAAACTTTGATAAATGCAAATTCTCAGGCCCACTGTAGACCAACTGAATCCAACGGGGAAAGGGCTTACTGATATGTTTTAAAGACGCCCTCCAGGAGATTCTATCCCCTGGCACAGTTTAAGAATTACTGCTATAAACTATAAATCATTCACTACTCTTTGATCAGTGCAAGTAATCTTAACCTAAAAAAAGAAAGAAAAATCAACTGCACCAACTATACATTTGACGTTTCCTTAGGTAGCCCAAGTACAATTTTAAGTGATATCTAATGTAGTCTTTGTTCTTAAATTTCTGTAGCTCAATCTGTAGCTTTGATAATAGTTCAATGGAATTTACTGTGTATTTACATATACTCTTAAACTGAGTATTCAATGATCGTGGCTCGTCAAGGTTAATTGTGACATTAATGATTTCTATTTCTACCCTCACCACCTGTGAGGCTGCAGGGGTGGCTGACAGCGCTCCAAGTGTGCAGTGCCCTTAGCTCTCCAGCTGAGCCCAGGATGCTGACAGTACAGGTTCAGGAAAGGGTCATTGTGCGAAGCTAATTTCCGGTAGCTATGTGAGACAGTGATTCTTTCCACAAAGTGACTAATTATGAATACTACGGCAAGATTGATGTTCTTTTTCTTCCTGCTCTTTCCTCAATCCTATGTTTGTGACCATATAAACCCCAGTACTGCTGATTGGAACTTCCTATGGGCAATCCGGTTGGCTCAGAGGAAATGCAGCATTTGAACTAAAATATCCATGAAATGGCTGTAAAGGCTAATTTGAGGGTGGGCAGTTTCAGGCAAATGTGAAAACAATTTTTGTTCTAGTATGACTCTAATAGGACTTATGTAGTGGACTAGACTAGGATTTGATAAGGTTACAACAAAAATAGCTATTTTCTAACACCAGATACAAGCAGTCCAATTACTGCTTAAGACTTAGATAGGCAGTGATGGTGTTTATTTAATAAGTGGGTGCTTGCAATTTTATGGAGTATAGATGTGATTTTTTTCATGCACTTTTTCGCATCAGAAAATTCATAACGCTAACTTTATTTCCCAAGGTAAAAACTTTGTGATTTTCATTGGGCATCTCACTAGCACTTACAGTGGCAATGATGGGTTTCCTTGGTGCCATTTTTAATCTCGTAATTTAATTTGGAGTGCATATTGTGCATTTGTGAGATGGACAGCAGAGTTTCGATGTACTCAGCTTTTAAGAAAATGTGTACTTAGTCAAAGCAGAGTCACTTATGCAATAACTAAACTTTCTTTTCATGTTGTAACACAGGAATTCTATTAAAATAAAGAACCAAGCATTCATTTAAGTGGAATTCAAAGACACACTAAGGATTGCTACTCAAAGTGTAGCCTGAGGGCCAGCAGCATCAGCAGTATTCAGAACTTGTCGGAAACGCATGATTTCAGGAATCACCACAGACCAACTTAAATAGAATGTATTCTAACATGATTCCAATTGGTTAGCATGTTCATCAGAATTTCAGGTGCACAGTACTGGGGAGAAATAAATAATATTTGATTTATCCGGTATGTTGTTATTTGCCACCAAAAATGAACATTCGGGGGCTTCCCTGGTGGCGCAGTGGTTGAGGGGCCGCCTGCCGATGCAGGGGACGCGGGTTCGTGGCCCGGTCCGGGAGGATCCCACATGCCGCGGAGCGGCTGGGCCCGTGAGCCATGGCCGCTGAGCCTGCGCGTCCGGAGCCTGTGCTCTGCAACGGGAGAGGCCACGGCAGTGAGAGACCCGCGTACCGCAAAAAAAAAAAAAAAAAAAAAAAAAAAAAAAGAACACGCACTTTGATTTACTGAGGTTTTCAGCAGCCACTTTGGGGATTAAAATGTGCAGAAATTATCATGCCATCTGTATAAATTTTGCAGACCTAAGCATCTGCCATAAGTATATAAAAAATTCATCTTTTTTCATACCTATTGTGTCAAATAGTTATTTGACATTGAACAGGTTAATTTTTCTGCTCTTAAATTTCCTCATCTGCAAAATGGGGACAACACTAATACTTCCATTACAAGGCTGTTTTGAGGATTATATGAATTATACATGTAAAATATTTGGAAGAGTTTTGGACACATAGTAAACAGTCCTTACTCATGACTTTTAGTATTGCTTTTTGACATTAGGCACAGAAGGGTGATTTGCACTCTTCAGACCAAGTGAGAAAAGGGGCCAGGAACTAAAATGGGTGAGTGAGTAGGTGTGAGTTTAAAGATACTATAAAGAGGCCCTTTGGTTTGTCTCAATTCCTCATGACACCTTGGGATGAACAGAGCAAGGTAAGACAAAGCCAGCTGAGCCTCACTGGTCATCCTGGGTTGCTTGAAGTTTTCGATCGTAGCTCTAGAGAAATTCACCTGGCACCCCTGAGGTCTGCCAAAGGGCAGCCAAGTTCACAAGGGCAGCAGAAAGTACTCGCGCCAGCACTATTTTATAGCACCCTTCATCAAAGAGGGAGAACAAACCCCCAGAAAGATGGCTGATGGCATTAAAGATAAAACATGAAAGAAACAGAATTTCCTCTAGGATTTCCCTTAGGTATCCACCTCCACATAGGATGTCCAGATTCCCCACATTAAGTCCCACTCACTCTTTTATTTATTTATTTTTCTTTTTGCGGTACGCGGGCCTCTCACTGTTGTGGCCTCTCCCGTTGCGGAGCACAGGCTCCGGACGCGCAGGCCCAGCGGCCATGGCTCACGGGCCCAGCCGCTCCGCGGCATGTGGGATCTTCCTGGACCGGGGCACGAACCCGTGTCCCCTGCATCGGCAGGTGGACTCTCAACCGCTGCGCCACCAGGGAAGCCCTAGGACGTCGTTTTTTGTCTAAAGGGATTCCACAGAAAGCATCGTGTAGTTGAAGGAGAAATTGGCCAGAGGGGATAAACTTCACTTGGTATTCTGGCCACTCTGGGTATTAGCTCATCTCTTGATTTTTAAAATAGTATGTTTTTATTTCATATCAGGTTTCTAGAAAATTTAATTAGGATCAAACTTCTAGAAATATGCTTGTTTTAGGATAGGTGTATCCCTTGTTTAAATGTAATAACAGAAAAAAAGATGTACAGATTGGATCTTCCTTGAAAAAGCAATTTCAGATAATGTTTCATAGAGAATTATAATGAAAGAGTGTAGCATTGCTTTCTTCTTAAAAAAGAAAAAAGAAAGAGGGAAAAAACACAATTATCACATCTCTCTGATAGATAAAGATTTAGCTAATTTATACGACTCCCCTGCCCCCCTCCACGCACCAACTCAATCCTTTTCCTACCAATACAGTCATATCATGCAGTTTAATTTTTCGGTTAGATAAAATATAAAAGTAAATAAAACATTTAAGCCAGATTTCTTATTATCTCAACTACATATATTATCTCTTGACTTCTCACTTTGTTTGATGAGGCTATAAATGCCCTATTCCTTCATTTACTTCTCTTACCCTCTTCTACCATCTATTTCTGACATTTATAAAATTATGTTTGCATCTGTAAGACAACCGCTGTTCTGTAACCACGTTAACTTTTGTAATTTGTGTGGAGATTAAGCTTATATTTGAAAACAATTGGAGAGTATTGATTACGTCGTATCTTTCACTTTGAAGGTGGTATGAATCTTCTTCGACTACGTCATGATCACTTGTCAAAATAGAATATTTCCAGGATTAAGTCATTTTTCTTACGGGTGAGGTAGCCAGGATAATGAGCCTTGTGAACATTCAGCCGCAGGGAGCGTAGTAGCCAGAGACCCCAGAAGCTGTGCTCTGAAATCAGTGCTGGCCTGAGATGTGCACTGAGGTCAGGCTTCCAGGGACTGGTCCTAACCAATGACTGAGCTTGGGAGGGTCACTATGCAGGCACAGTCCGGGGCCAAGTGGGACTCTGCTCCAGGCTGGAATTGGCGCAAGAACTCCCTGAAGACCTCGAGGTCTTCCTTCCCTCTCTTCTTCAGGAAGACTCAGACTTGCATTGCCTTCCTTCCAAAAGCTCTTCCAGCCTTCCAGCTTCTCCCCATTTCTCACACAATCACTCACCCAACTGAAATCCTTGCAGGTTAAATCCTACCTTGGCGGCTGCTTCTCCATGACTGAACATAGATGCCATTAATTCCTCAAAAGGATGCAATATTTTAATGTGCTTTATATTTTAACCCTCAGTTCTGTACATTTTCTTAGCAATATTATGTTAATTATTAATTATATCATCCATTATTTAGATATTATACATTAAATAAAATATTAATACAATAACTATTAATAATTAATTAACCATTTCCCTTTAATCTATGTTTTTATTACATAACCAGGTTTTATTTTCAAATTTCCAATTATACTGTGAATTCTGGTGCACACCATTTACTCCATGCCCATGACCTCCCTCCCAGAGAACTCTGTCCTCCTGCTTCAACTGTTATTCTAGTATTTTCTTTTACTCATCTCCAAGTTTGAAATCACTATTGATTGGATCTCAAGATCTTTCCTTGACTTATTCCTTATTTCTTCTGAGGCACACACTAAACTAATTTCCTAAGAAAGGATGTGCCAGAAATAAATTTCTGAGTTTTTGGAAGTTTATAATGGCTTTGTTCTGACTTAGATATTATTGAGCCTTCAGAGTTTTCAATTCTAGTTAGAAAATACTTTCCTTCAGAATTTGGACGGACCTATTTCATTGTCTTGTAACACACACTATTGCTGATAAGAATTCAGAGACCAGTCTGTTTTCCTATATTAATTGATAATCTTCTCCTCTATGAATCTCTTATAATTTTTTTCTGTATTATTCACATACTAAATTTCACAATATATGAAATTATAAATTTTGTGTGCATATGTACAGTTGGCCAAAGTGTTTTTAAGATTCATGTTTCTCTTTAGCTTTTAGTAATTCTTACCTTTCATAATTGCCTGTTTTCTTTCCATTTTCTTTCTTGTCCATTTCTCAAATACCTTAAGTTTGAGATTCAATCACCTGGGTTTATCTTCTGTGTCTTGTTCCACCTCCATTCTCAATGTATTTTTTATTTGGTCAATATAGAAAATACACCTTCTATTTATTCCATAACCAATCTGATATTTCTTAAGAACCTCATGCCACTGGTGAGGAAACATATTTCAGATAATATCGTAGCTCTTTTCCTGTTAAAGTACTCTATTCATAGTTCAACTCCCCACCAGTGCTAGTTTAACTAGTTCTTTTTATGCAAATGAGTCTTAGATTATGTTCTCCTTTCTCTTCCCCAAATGACAATTGTTCACATGAGGGGGTCTCACTGTGTCTTTTTCATGATTAAGAGTCTCTCAGATTCACGCATGTGCTCTGTGCTGTTTTCTGCTGTGGGAGCTGGTCTGGTATGATTACTGGACAAATAACCACTGATTCTGAATGTCGTGTTTGGCATATTGTGGGACAGGCCGACAGCAACGGTTAGGATCTGTGGTTCTGTCCATTTGCCTTTCATCTTAAAGTCCTCACACCCATATACTTCTTTTCTGCAACCCTAAACCTCTAACCTTTTACTCATTGTGTTCAGCAACTTCTTTTAACTTTTTGAGTTGATTAATCATTTCTCAACTGCTTGCTTACTGCACATAGGTTTGTGGTGGGGTAGAAAATTATCTCTGTGTCTTAACTAATTGCTTGTCCCAAATGTTCTCATTCCTTATCTGGGTAATTTCTCCAAAACCTCAATGGACAGGGCACTGATGTGAAAGCCAAGGTTCCTCAGTGAGTCCACGGCTTTCCCTATGCTGGTTCAAGGACAACAGGACACTTGCTCTCAGTGCTTAGGTTCCCTAGTGCATTTAAAGTGCGCGCTTCGCTAAGATTAGGACCTGATGGACAAAGTGACAATTAAGTAGGGAAAACTCACCACATTACCGCTATCTTCTTTCTTCCTCTAATAATCCTTGAGAGCAGGAGTGAGAAGACTATTCTCTTACTTTTTCCTCCTTAAGTGTGATCTCATGATTCAGCCCAGCGGCAGGTAGAGTCAGGAGAGAAACCAGTCCTATGATAGAAAAGCACAAATCAGGAAGCAGTTCACCAATATCGTATTTACCATCCGTCTTTCAGGCAACCCCGGAGGAGCACTTCTATCTTCCCCTCCTGCTGAGTTTGGAACTTATTGAGAAATAAGACAGAGGAACCAGAGAGCAAATGACACCTTAATCACTGATAAAGCTGTTTGGTCAATGTGGCTTTAAGAATATGGCTACTTGGCTCTGAAATGCTTCACCACAGGGTTAAACAGACTGGCCTGCCCAATATTGGCAGAGCTGAACCAAGTTGGCCTTCCTGACCAGGGAAGCTTATCCTCTGAAGGAGTGGAGAAAAGTAGGCCTCCTGCAGACTAGGTGGTCCCACGAGAAAACCTGGAGTGCCCTCAGCCGATTAAGCAAATGTGTGGCTCCCTGGAGCAGGCTGTAGCTGGAGGTATTCTTCCCATACCTTTGTCGCTGGAGTTCTGAAGAAGGAATGTGCTCCTTTTTCATGCAAATGTGAGGAATGGAAATAAATATTCTCCAATAATACTCTTCAGATTTGTTTTTCTTGCGAAGCTAAACAATTAATTCTACAATCAGCCCTGACTATAGCTGCTCACTTTTGTAGAGGGCAGGGGTAACTGATCAGCCTACCCCTATTTCCAGCTTTACCGTGCCACTCGCCTGATGCCAACCTGGTTTCCATGTCACTCCTCCTGGACTCACTAGAAGGAAGTTAGTTTCTGCCCCAAAGGGTTTTGAAATGGGTTAGAACCTTACTACTTCTGACCCCGAAGCATCAGCATCACCTGGGGGCTTCTTAGAAATACAGAATTTGTTAGAAATGCAGAATTTCAGACCCAGCCCAGAACCACTTATCCTATAGTTTAACTCCTTGAAAGTTAAATCCCCAGGTAATTCTTATGTACATTAAAGTTGGAGAAGCACTGTTTTAGAACAAGTCATTAATTAAAGTACCTCAAAGGCTTTGCTAAACCCTAAACCGAACATTTCTTCCCAATCAGTTTTGCAACACAAATTAGCCATACCACTATCTTCAATGGACCTCACTAGAGATTATGAGATGAAATTAAATTGTAGTGGATGAAATATAGATGAGATTACATGAGCGCTATTGGAATGGCCTAATAGTAATCAGTCACACATTCCCCATATTTGAATTTAAGCTACCCCCATTATGGAATTCAAAAAAGTATTACAATTCAAAAATTGAATCCCCTTACCCAAATATGAATATAAAGCTTGAAAATATATCAAAGTCCATATTTCTTATTAAAGTAAATAATAAAATAAATTCTAAAAATGAAACTCTTTGACCTTGTGAGCTAAAGTCACTTTCCGAGATACTTGTGCAGATAACCCACTCTGAAGGCTGGGCAGTGGATGCCTCTTCAGTAGCTGGTGCCAGAACTTGTCATCCACTTATTCCTGCTGTCTTCTCACTCAGAAAGTGGCATTTGAGGCATATGTGCCTTTTTAGCAATGTGAGGAAATTTGCACTGGTGGTGGCCCAGTTCCCAGATCATGAGATCTCTTTCTTTCCTGTGTTATTGAGCTTAGTACAAAAAAGGGGAAAAAAACCTTGTAACCAATATCTCTACATAACACCTCGAGGCCCTGGACGTCTTTCTTCTTTCATCTCTTGAACATTTCCAGCCTGGAGTAGCATTTCTTTCTACTCTCTCTTTCTCTGTAGTAGAATCTATGCCTTTATTTACTTTTTCTTCTCCTTTCACCCCTATACACTGAGGAGGGCTCAGATGAGTTTTTAGCAGTTTAACCTGAGTTCACTTTTGTTTTTCTGAACCACATACACAGCAAGCGATTTTGCTAGATAAAAAGACTTAATTTACTCTTTCTCTGGTGGTGTTAGACTTCTGTATTTCCCATTGAATTTGCTAGTTTTGCTTTGTGAGGCCACTTGGTTAGACAGAGCAAATTCTGGGTCTGCAAAAATCATAGTATTCAAAGAAATATTATATATCTTCACATCCCTTGTCTGACTATTTCCCCAAGGAGACATTTTCCCATCAGACTAAGGATGAATGGGTATGATTGTTATTACCCAGCCTGGCTCTTTCAAGGAGTGTTCTCTCTTTTGTGTCTGTTTCTTCAGAGCACAAGCAATGCTTCCTCACCTACATTACCCGGGTCACCTTGAAACTCACCCAGTAATTGTTTGGTTATATACACTAATCTTTCTAGTCTTCCTCTCTCAAAGTTGTCCATGTCTTCCCCAACTACTTAATATTTGTAAATATTTCTCTAACTACTTAGGCCTTATCTTCAAATTGTGATTCATATTTTTTAATATTTTTAATTTTTTAAATTGAGTATAGTTGATGTACAATATTATATAAGTTCCAGGTGTAAAATATAGTGACTCACAATTTTTAAAGGTTATACTCCATTTATAGTCACTATAGTATATTGACTATAATCCCTGTGTTGGACAATATATCATTGTAGCTTATTTTATACCCAATAGTTTGTACTTCTTGCTCCCCTTCCCCTATATTTCCCCTCTCCTCTTCCCCCTCCCCACAGGTAACCACTAGTTTGTCCTCTATATCTGTGAGTCTGCTTCTTTTTTGCTATATTCGCTGGTTTATTTTTTAGATTTCACATGTAAGTGATATCATACAGTATTTGTCTTTCTCTGTCTGACTTAATTTCCTTAGCATAATAACCTCCAAGTCCATCCATGTTGTAGCAAATGGCAAAATTTCACTCTTTTTTATGGCTGAGTAGTATTCCATTATATATATATATATATATATATATATATATATACCACATCTTCTTTATCCATTCATATGTTGACAGACACTTAGGTTGCTTCTGTATCTTGGCAATTGTAAATAACGCTGCTATGAATATTGGGGTGCATGTATCTTTTCAAATTAGTGTTTTCATTTTTTTGGATATATACCCAGGAGTGGAATTTCTGAGTCATATGATAGTTCTATTTTTAGTTTTTTGATAAACCTCCATATTGCTTTCCACAGTGGCCACACCAATTTACATTCCCACCAACAGGGTATGAGGGTTCCCTTTTCTCCACATCCTTGCCTTTTTGATGACAGTCATTCTGACAGATGTGAGGTGATTGATCTTGTTTTAGGAATTTTTTATTTAATTAAATATTTAACAGGTTATCTCTCAACATTTTTTGGACTCTTTCTGAGAGAAGGTTCCTAATCATTGAGATCTTGCCTCTTTTCTGCTGTTATTTATTTATTTGGGGGTATACCCAGCCACTCTTTCTGATCTAGTAGAAACCGAAACAGATGTCCCCTCCTTAACACCTTCCTTAAAAGTATATGTCTTCTCTGCTTTCTTATCTGTCTGGTTTCACCTCCAAGATGTCATTTGTCTCCTATCAAATGTGTATACCTTTTCCTTTAAAATGACAAGATTTCTCATGTGGAAATTCTCTCTTCCTCAAGCTTAATTAGCTTATATTTATTATGTGTTCATTCTTCACTGTTCCTGCTATCAAAAGCAAAGCATATTTTGTTTTGTTTTGTTTTCCGGTACGCGGGCCTCTCACTGCTGTGGCCTCTCCCGTCGCGGAGCACAGGCTCCGGACACGCAGGCCCAGCGTCCATGGCTCACGGGCCCAGCCACTCCGCGGCACGCGGGATCCTCCCGGACCGGGGCACAAACCCGTGTCCCCTGCATCGGCAGGCGGACTTCCAACCACTGCGCCACCAGGGAATCCTGCAAAGCATATTTTTAAATCAGTCCAATCACTCCTAGATTTCCTGAGAAATAAAATTCCTACAGACAGAATGTTCCAGCTCAGGCTTTTTAAATTGCTGCCTTAAGTCTTTGTACTTGCAGTGATTTTTATTGACATGTTTTTTGTCCTCAATAGGAGCTGATGGCATACACTTCACAATTAATGGCCTCTTTTCCTATCATATTTTGTATAATAAGATATACTGAGCTTATGTGGATGGAACCACAATCTGGATCTCTGAAACTTAAAACTTTAATCAGAGTTTCAGAAACAACTCAATTCTGGTTCTGTTTGAGACCAAATAATGGGGTCCGACTCAAGAGTGTGTGTATGTTAAAAACTACATAAAGCCTAAACGAATATGGGGCGTCTGATCTGGCACTACTAGTTCACATATTGGACACTCGCAGGACTTCTCACTGGAAATTTAGCTGCCTTTGCAATGATAAATTCTAATCTGAGGTAATGGCTGAGAAGTACAAGAAAAGCAGATAAAATTAATCCATACTTCAATGACTTAAACTGTAGTTTAACGAATTTTTGTTTGTTTTAAATGAGCATAAAGTAGGTCTCAGAGCCTCCTTTTGCTCAATATAATTTATCTACTTGATAAAATCTGTGTCAGCTTAGGTGGGGTCATGTTTGGGTCATGAGGGACCAACTTATGTCTTAGGTCAGATTGGTGTCATCTGCAGAGAATTCTATTCCTGCTTATTAAGGTCTGTACAGGCTACACTTAATAAGTTGAAGGTCCATTAAAAACAGCACTGAACCTCTAAAAACAGAAAATCCCCTATGGCTAAGCCACTGTGAAAGGTTGAATTCAAATGCCATATAGCCTTTACTCCCTAAGGCCTTTTATTAGTACCATAGCAGAAACATCAATCATCTTTGGTCCTCAAATACCTGTTCTTGTATATTCTCAAGACTATGGGATGCAGGGCTTTCCATGAGCCAATAAAAAATACTCCTATCTACTCTCTCATACAGAGTGAGGTAAGTCAGAAAAAGAAAAACAAATATCATATGCTAACACATATATATGGACTCTAAAAAAAAAAAAAAAGGTTCTGAAGAACCTAGGGGCAGGACAGGAATAAAGACACACACGTACAGAATGGACCTGAGGACAAGGGGAGGGGGAAGGGTAAGCTGGGACAAAGTAAGAGAGTGGTATGGACTTATATACACTACCAAATGTAAAATAGATAGTTAGTGGGAAGCAGCCGCATAGCACAGGGAGATCAGCTCGTGCTTTGTGACCACCTAGAGGGCTGGGATAGGGAGGGTGGGAGGGAGACACAAGAGGGAGGGGATATGGGGATATATGTATATGTATAGCTGATTCACTTTGTTATACAGCAGCAACTAACACACCATTGTAAAGCAATTATACTCCAATAAAGATGTTAAAAAAAAAAGACATAGAACAGAAAAATGAAAGGTGACATACTAGGTTAATTATTGATAACACTGAGTAGAGAACAGAACTTCAGCTAACTTGGCAAATATGCTTGCTTATCCTTCAGTCTGTAATTAGGTGGACCCAGTCATACAGTCCCTGGTGCCTTTGGGCACCTGCCTACCTCCCGGGCAGGGCAAGTGCCAGATTCTCCAAGCTTCCCCCGTGGAACAGCATAGGACGCACATGACTTGCAAAGCAGCTGGGCTCAAAAGGAAACCTGGAGGCACCAAGTCAACCACACTCATTTCTTCTCTTAAATGTATTGGTCAGATGCATTTCTCCCACACATTTCTCTCCTGGGGAGTGGAGAATAAAGTCACTCCTTTCTATGAAAGCAAGAGGAAAATGGGAATAAACACCTCCACTGTACTATGTAAATGTGGATGGAGACTGGTTTCTGCATTCAGTTGATTACTCTTTTCACTTACTTTTTAGCCAGTTATTTGGGAAAATACTTGAAAGTGGTAAATATTGTCCCTCTCCAAAGCATGAAAATATTTATTCATATTTTGGCAGTTTCAGTCAGTTTTCCATGGTTTTCGTTTTAGCTGGGGCTCATTGAGTGAGGAGGTGAGTGACTTTCTAACAAGCCAACTAGATCACTGAGTAAATTTGTGTTATCTGAGCAAGACTGGGAAAGGGAATTTTCTTAATGAGGTCAAAGATCTATGGTTCCAGTCCCAACTACAGTACTTGAGTTTGGGCAAGTGACAGTCGTTTTATGCTTCTTTGTCTTTAAAATGAACACAAAACTTCAAAAGATTATTGTGATTATTAAACAAGAAATATCTGTACATTGCATGGCATAATGATTAACATGTTATTCAAGTAAAGTTGGAGCTCTGATTCTTAATCATTATCAACATCATTAAAACACAGTTAATTTTTGATTTCATATATAAATGTTAATATTTTCATATGGGTAATATGCCAAAACACTGATAATTATTGAACCAACTACCTTAATGATCTCTTCTTTCTTTTATCTGCACAAGATATTGCTATTAATCACTGACCTGCCCTCCAATGAGAGTACTGCCCCCTCTATTCCTCTCTAGGCAGCTAAATGATAGTAGTTAAAATATGTCTCATGAGATTTTTCTGTCACCAATATCACTGCAAAGAGTGTATAATAATTCCTGCAACATTCATCTGAACAGCTGTGGACTCAGGGGTTCATGACCGTATGACAGAGGGTGTGTCTCTAAGTGTCTCTTTGAAGAGACAGTGAGAGCTGGAGTGATAACAACAGGGCAAGGTAAAAAGAGCTCAAGTTAGTCATGAAAAGGACAAATGAACTGATTTAAAGGTATAACCAGAGGATGAAAACTTCAGTATTTCTTAGTTCCACCATGGAAGCCATAGACATAAAATTTTCAAAAATTATTTTCTGGACTGCCAATTAGATTGACTATTATTAGGTAATCTTGGTTTAAGTACATCTACCTGGAGACATGAGGTGGCAGATGAAGTGGGAGTTTTAGGCTTGGATGTAAACAGAATTTTGCACATTTCTTCCATATACAGGATTACAAGACAGAATGATCTTTGTCACTGCCTGAGGCCCAGATATCCTTGACCAAATATTAGTTCCAGAAAATTGTGAGGCAATGACTTCTGTGATTATTTTGAGCCCGTGATCAAGTGGAAGGTGTTGTACTTAGTAATGAACAGATATTCTCAACGCAGCTTCAGGCAGGCACTCATGTTTGCTACTTAAAAAAATATTAGCCAAAAAATGGAGTAAATCCTTCAATAATTTCTGTTGTGTCTGCTAGGGATACATCCTTGGGAATATGTGCATTACTAAATTAAAAATATAGATGATTCCAACTATTCTTAAAATGCATAATATTTCACATTCTAAAATAAAATATCAAAGTTATTTGAATAAGTACCTACCTGTATTGTTAATTTGTGAGATTTCAAAGATAGAAGACATAAAGATCACGTTCTTTTTTTTCTACCTTTTTCACACTATTAAGGTAGCTGGTAGGACTGTTTGTCATATCTGCCAATGACAGTTTACAGTGTTAATAATAGTGACAATGAAAGTTACATTAGTGTTATTTTTTTAAATCAAAATAGAAAATGCAGAATGCAAAGCTATTGCTTACCTATATGAAAGCCTCCATTATGTTCAGGTACTCTTTTAAAAGGTCTGAATCCAATTATAATAATTTAGGGTCCTTACAGAATTTCATCAGAAAAAGTTTAAACCTCTGTCAAAAATCTTGAAAAGCTAGCCATTAGGATGGAACACAATGAAATAATGGTATTGCGATAAGAATC
This sequence comes from Physeter macrocephalus, assembly GCF_002837175.3. Taxonomy (NCBI): domain Eukaryota; kingdom Metazoa; phylum Chordata; class Mammalia; order Artiodactyla; family Physeteridae; genus Physeter; species Physeter macrocephalus. Next base: position 60,362,622 of record NC_041226.1, read on the forward strand.
TCATTAATGGACCCCTTTCTGAGTTTGCTCTTTCACTGAAGGTACACACTAGTTTTGCAATTATTTGGCAATGCATTATGCAGCGTAAGTCATGACTTGGTGTTAGTCAAAATTAATAGTTCCAAGATTTATCTAATTGGGTTTAAAATTAGATTTCAAATACTCAGATGCAAATGACAAAACACAATGATAGCATTGCTCTTTAGCTCTAGTTATTGTACTAAGAAAAAAGTCATCAAAAAAGCAATTGCTTTGGTTAGAGAAAAATACACTAGAAATCTAGTCTATAACCTCTTTTTAGAAAAACATTAAGAAAGCATTATTAAAACTATTAAAATCATATAGGAAAGATAATAATTCCTAGTATGCTAAGAAATCTTAACATATGACATGTATGGAATAATGTACATTTTAGTCAATACATCTTTATTTTGTTTTCTAGCAGAATGTTTTGATAGTATGACAAAAAGATGCTGCATTTGCTGATTTTTTTTTTTTTTTTTTGCGGTACGCGGGCCTCTCACTGCTGTGGCCTCTCCCGTTGCGGAGCACAGGCTCCGGACGCGCAGGCTCAGCGGCCATGGCTCACGTGCCCAGCCGTTCCACGGCATGTGGGATCCTCCCGGACCGGGGCACGAACCCGTGTCCCCTGCATCGGCAGGCGGACTCTCAACCACTGCGCCACCAGGGAAGCCCACATTTGCTGATTTTTTAAATAAAGTTCTGTGTAAATAAACAAAGGCATAATTGAGAAATTTACCTATAGTCCATGAATTTACATATGAAATTCTTCCCCATTGGTTAGGGACAGTGGGATGGCAACCCCCCCCCAGATTTATACCTTGGTTCATTTATATACTTGATATTAATCAAATATCAATTTTGAGCAAGTGGTAAATTATATTCATAAGACTGGTCCAGTTTTAGGTTAAAGTTGATATGTAACCATGATGCTTAGGAAAGTTTTACTTTAAAAATTAGGGAATACAGAGATGACTGTGAGTCCACACCAAAGACAGCGTAGACCGCTTTGAGCTGGATCGTCAGGCTTGTGGCAGCCCCTGAAGCCTGGCTGTCCACTCTGACCCCAATGAACACCCAGAGGACCCTGGGGTAATTCTCACAGTATTCCCCAAGGCAGGATATGAGCCTGTAGTTGGTCTCTAATCATCCCCGGTACCAAACCCTTGACAATATTCCAAATGTGTCCCATAGGGCTTTGGACCAAGTGAACATGTTTCAGAATTACAGTGAAGTTAACAGGCATTTGATCCCCTGAATTAAATTCTTGTTGGGTTGGCAGCATTATAAGTACACAAAGAAACTCTATAGTCTACAGTAGAAATAAAAACATATAGCTTTTTTGTTTAGATTTTTTAAAAATAAATCAAGGACAAGAGAGTCCTGCTTGAGATCCCATGATTACAACTTTGATATAGAGTAAAATACAATGGGCAAAATATCCTGAAGTTACTCTATCCAACTCTAACATTACAGCTATATGCTCATCAGCACCACTGCCCACAGATCATTCTTAAGGAAGCTCTCTGATCTTCATGTCAGCTTCCTATAGATCAGTAAATTTAGGGCTACCTTTTATTTTTTATAAATTTATTTATTCATTTATTTATTTTTGGCTGTGTTGGGTCTTTGTTGCTGCACACAGGCTTTCTCTAGTTGCAGGGTGAGCAGGGGCTACTCTTCGTTGCGGTGCGAGGGCTTCTCATTGTGGTGGCTTCTCTTGGTGCAGAGCACGGGCTCTAGGCACGCGGCCTTCAGTAGTTGTGGCACACAGGCTCAGTAGTTGTGGCTCACGGGCTTAGTTGCTCCATGGCATGTGGAATCCTCCTGGACCAGTGAAGTTAACAGGCATTTGATGCCCTGAATTAAGTTCTTGTTGGGTTGGCAGCATTATAAGTATACAAAGAAACTCTACAGTCTACAGTAGAAATTAAAAAAATATAGCTCGAACGTGTGTCCCCTGCATTGGCAGGCAGATTCTTAACCTCTGAACCACCAGGAAAGTCCCAGGGCTACCTTTTTTATCCCTGCTTCTGAATGCTTAAGATCATAGGCTTTTACTTTCCCTCTTTTTTTCCCCTCATGAAGATCCTCTCACGGGAAGACCACACGTTATAATTTGTGACAATAAAATCTTCAAAGCAAATGGGAAGATGACTTGTAGGAAAATCATAATGAAAAATGTTTCCTTTAATAAAGACTTTGAAGTATTTTATCTTACAAAGTGAGCATCTAAAAAAGAAATGTTAGTTATGATAAGTATGATTATTAACCACAGTAAAGATAAATTACTTTAAACGAATTTAATTTACTTACGGAGTCTGAAAGATAGCCTTAAGGAGCACATAATTTTGTGGTTACAGTTAGAAGAAAACAGCATAAGTCACAGGGGCAGGCTTAATATCCTGTTCAAAATTATCTTAAAAATATGAATGTAAAAGCAAACAAACATTAGTAATATGGTTTGTACCTGGAAATGGAGTTGTAGCATAATTCAATGCCACAGATACAGATTACAAACTGTTTTGTACAAGCTGTTTTGATGAGTCACATTTCACTTTGTGAGCTGTTTTTTAAAATTTTCCATGGCTAAAAGGATTAGCAGCAATGTATGTTTTTATTATTCACGAGACACTACATATAATCATATTTCATCTATTGTTTTAACATATTACTGTCTTCCTGTAAACAGGGATCATCTTTTATATAAATACTTGTACATATCAGCATATCAATTATAATGCAGGTTTAGTAAAATGTGATGATCTCTGAAGACAATATACAGGAAGTAAATACCCTCAATCATTAAAAAAATTCTCTACTTACAAAGAACTTGTAAGGAAACGGATGTCTTGATGAATAATGTGAGATTTACATGAGAATGGTGTGAAATGCAATGAAACAACAGTATAATTAATTAATAACTTGGATTAAAATATATAGAAGATTTATTGAGTGAAATACATTTAAATCCATACAGCAGTAGAGATTAAAATGGATTTTGAAGTGAATTTAAAGATTTATTCATAGAATGAAATTAATGTTTTAAAGACAACTAAAAGGCAGAATTCAGTGTTTGCCAGGTGACTGAGTATTCTCAGAAAAAAAGAGAAAACTTTTGAAAATGTATTCCACAGCAAAGTCCTGGAAGACTGTGCTGCACTGTCTTTTCTAATAGCAGAAGGCTACAAAAGCAGCATGTGCACTCAGTATTTTTAAACATAGTTTAATTTTTTTTAATATTTAAAACTCTCAAGGATGTAATTTTTAAAAGCCTAATTTTATTCTGGGAGCAGCAGTAAATTGGGAGCTACAACACATACCAGAATCTCAGTAGAACGTTTTTTCTTTTATTTCAATTTTATGTACAACCAAGGGAAAATGTATTACTGTTATTTTTTCAAAACCCAGTTTTACATGTGTTTTCCGAATTATTCATACAACAATTCTCAAGGTAGGCATAACTCTGCCACCATTCAGACAAAGACATTTATGTTGGGAGCAGAAAAGTGTCAAATAACAGTGAAACTCAGGTGTGGTCTAGAAACAAAAACATCAAAGAGGTCGGACTCTTCCAGGTATAAATTCAAGATTGCTTGCTTACTTTCCCTGACATCTTAGGCAAGCTACTGAACTTCTCTTTTGGAGTTGGCATGAAATTTACATATAATATATGCAAATATGCCTTTGCAGACACTCCAAAAACAGCAACTGCTGATTTACTGTAATCCCAAATCCATTGTTTTTTTTAATTGTATGACTTTGGGAAAGCTGCCATTTCCTCAACTCTAAAAGTTGGAAAATACACTTACCTTATACGATGCAGTAAGGAGTACGTAAGGTAATATGCGTAAGCACACCTGGCACAAAAGAGTGATGTCCTTTTCCTAGCTTGTCATCCTGCTCCTTTATCTCTGTCCATTTCAGGTTCATAATCAAGAATTCCTTCCCTCGAAGACACTGCTTCCCTTCACTTTTTCTTTAATTACTAAGAAATGAGGGTAAAAATGGGAAATTTGAGTGGCTCAAACAAGTCTATTATAGAATAAATCACTTTTTTTATTCTATGTTCTCTGGAAGTAAACTGAGTTAGAACAGGAAATAAAATAATCATTAAGACAATCAAGTTCTAGTTTCTCCTTGCCTCTGCCTTTAATCTCTAAGGGATACATACACATGGACAGGTTACATATTTTCTTGGAAGGGGAGAATCTGTTTTCTAATCTGTTACAATAAACTGATTAACAGATGATCTTTAAGACTTATTCCACTCCTAAATTCTATGTTATTGTCTAATCAATCTCCACATCCATGGATATCTATTTTATCTATAACATTGTCCTCAATTTTGTTAGCTTGAATGATAAAATTCTGATGTTAATGAAATCTCAATTGTGATTTTTAACCTTGCACAGACCATGGGTTTTGCTCCATTCCAGAAGCTACCATTAATGCATCCTTTAATGAGAGAGAGAGATGAGGGCTTCCCTGGTGGCGCAGTGGTTGAGAATCTGCCTGCCAATGCAGGGGACACGGGTTCGAGCCTGGTCTGGGAAGATCCCACATGCCGCGGAGCAACTGGGCCCGTGAGCCACAACTACTGAGCCTGCACGTCTGGAGCCTGTGCTCCTCAACAAGAGAGGCCACGATAGTGAGAGGCCCGCGCACCGCGATGAAGAGTGGCCCCTGCTCGCTGCAACTAGAGAAAGCCCTTGCACAGAAATGAAGACCCAACACAGCCAAAAATAATAAATAAATAAATAAATAAATTTTTTTAAAAAATGAGAGAGAGATGAGCTGATAAAATATGGATGATCAGCAAAAACTCATTTAAAGTGCATAGTCTGCTAATATCATCATCATTTACATAGAACTGTTATATACTCATTACATATAACTCACACATTTCTCAACATTGTGCTCTGTAATCTTCAGAATGTTAGTAGTGTTTTTCATGAATATAACAAAATAGCTAGGATACACTGTAGACACCTGTACATATATAATATCTAAATATATTTGTTACATTAGTAATTTTAATTGTTGAGTGTATATTCATAAAATGGCCTATTCTGTGTCAGATAAACACATTTGGAAAATTTTTCTCAGTGTGTACAACTTAATGAGGAGACATAAATTGCTGCTTTGACCAATTTCAGTACACAAACTGATCTGCATTTCAAGGATACTGAGGACATAGATACTATGTGATGGTTATTATTAATAACATTTCTCAAGAAACTAAATATTATAATTACTAATATTCAGACAAAGATAGAATACTTTTATGTGATGAAAATTATAGGATTGATTCCCAGTCCCATGTTAATACAACCAGGTGAGTTTGAATTTTGTTCAGCTTGATTTGAATATTTTGTGTTTAGAAGGTCCAAAATATAATTAACTACTTGTCTACCTTGCTAAGGTTCCAATGTCAGAAAAAAATATACAACGATTGACCTAATTCTGTTTTATTTTAGGATTAATATGAGGATTGTTCAGGCAAATAAGTGACCAGAAATGAGAACAAGGCATGATTTGTCATCACATCTGAATAACTATATTAACAATATCATTTATTTATCCCAATAATATTTTTAAAGCTAACCTTCTATATTTCAGGAACTGTGCTAAGATAAATGCAAAACCTCTCTTAATTATGAGGTTCAGTATTGTTTATAGATAAAACCCACATCCCAAGTTTTAAATTCCTTTTGGACAGAAACGCTGATATTTTATTTCAATAAAATAGTACATAAAACTATGTAAAGTAAACCTAAATAAAAGAGATACCTAGGGTGAAAAGATGCATAAAAAAATGCTGTATTGTGAGAACTTAGGAAATTTATCTGATAAAGAAAAAGACGGTCAATCTGCATCATGAATGCAATGTCCTGAACATCTGAGAGCTAAACTGCTCTATAGTTCTAAGGAATCCAGATAGTTTACGTTGTTTTCTTGAGCGAATCCATGATGGCATTTTCTGTCTTCATTAGAACAGACTGTAGGTGCCTCTTTTTCATATGAAGTGTAGGAGAGAACTAAAATTTGGATTACAAAGCAAGCATTAAACCGATACTTTTACATGTAATATCTCACTTAAACTTCATAATAAATCCATGTGGATAGATATTTTGGGTACCGTTTTTTAAATATGAGGAAAAAGAGTCTCATCTCTATTGGATGTGCTACATCACAGGTAAAACTCACATTCTAGGTTTTCTGGGTCTAAAGACCTTAAGATCTTTTCATTCTACTGATTTGCCTCATTTGACAAGGATAGAGTTATAGTAGAGTCAAATACATCATGAACTCCATTAAATATTTGCATTGCCTACCAGAGATATATAAGCAAAATACCTACACTGCTGTGATGGAATTTAGTGCTGAGAAGATTCAGGATAAAATCATATTCCATGAAAGGGAATAAAAAAAGAGAATAAAGAAAGTAAATGAGAAGGTAAAGCAATAATAGAATAGAATTTAAATGATTTAATACAGTAATCGGTATTTGTTGAAGGTGCTAAAATATCTACATTTTTAACAGACCCTGAACTGTGTTGCATATAAATAAAATAAGAATAAAGTAACACATACCTAGGTTTTTCACACAAAAATATTCATCAATTACTCTGCTACTAGTTTTGGATAATGTATACATAGATAAATAAATTTCCAGCAGATTAAATAACATGTATTTCATGCATATCAGGGCTTCTTGTTTTGATAACTAGCCAAAAATTAAATGTTAGGCGAATTAAGAACTAGTTAAAAATAATCTAATTGAATAAAAACTCAAAGTAACTATTAGTATAAGTGTGTATCATCTATATTTTTTTCTTTCTCTTTCATCTTCTATGGGCTGCTTTCTCAGAGAATGCTCACAGTCTTTATTAACTCTGGAAACTTCAACAAAACAAAACAAATATTTTGCAGCACTTCACTGCGGCCCTGATATGCATAAAATACATGTTATTAGATTGTATCTGAACACACTTTCATGTAGTTAAACTATTATAAACTAAATATAATAAAATAGAATTGCAAATGATTCCAGTGATGTACTTAAAATTAGTTATTTTAAGTTCAATTAATCAATCATATTTGTTGTAATTATACATTTATAGTATATATAATAAAATGTGTGTCTGTACATATAAATTAAATACATATAAAAACAATGGGTATTGTATATGGTATATGTTGAATAAACATTTGTTTAAATAATGAATGAATAAATGTATGATTGTATAAAGCCAGCATAACTGATAATGCTAGCTAGACTAGAAAAAGGCAAATGTGTGTGTCTTATTACCTTTTGCTTTACCAAAATATGAAAAATTGTAAAATAGTTTCTAAGACTAACATATTTCAAAAATATACCTTATTACCATGAGTAGAAAATCAAACTAATCACTACATGATTCAAATAGCAAGGATAAATTTCTAAGCATGGTAATTTAATTAAATATAAAAGGGTCTTATGTGCCAATGCTAAAGATTCAAAGTTTAATTGAAAATTACTTATATACGTATTCAATTTTAAACTAAATTATATAAATAGCTTTCATTAATTTAATACATACAGTAATAAACAATGAAAGTTTCTTGTTAAATTTTTTTATTGTTTGAATGTGTAATTTATCAAATTGAGAAGACAATAATAACTGATGACATATAATTTTTTAATGGTTTCTCTCTATTAAAATATATATAAATGTAAAATATACTCTGGGAATCCGTAATCCCTAGAGTGTCTGCTTACCCTGCAATATCATATACTCATGAATTTGTAATCCAAATTGGTATTTCTGTATACAAAAATTGACACTTTCATAAATAATTTAGTTTTTCTAGTCTTATAAATACAAAGTTGTTTGCACAATATGGAATATAAATGTATTTCCTGGCACTATCACTTGATGCTAGATTTTATAATTTGATTCCCAGAAAAGGATACATTTTCATAATACTCTTGGCTTATTTATGATATAACAATTTTGTTGATAAATCATTGTCCTAAATGCATCACTATGTTTAAGAAGAGATCTCTAAAACAACACAAGTTTAAATTTTTCTAATCCATAATTCATGAACAATAAATTTCTCTTGTGTTCGAGTTTTTTCTCTGGGATTTCATAAGATCAGGGGTTCTTGATGCAAATACTAGGAAAATCCCATATTACTTCATTTTATTATTGTAAAGGGTCTGCGTTATTAATCATACACATGATCATAACTCAGACTCCTAGTAACCACTGAGGTTGCTAGAAGATATGACAAATGAATTATGCAAAAAATAATAAGGTTAGAAGGTAAGGAAAAGGCTAGGCTACGGTTCCCTTAAGCACGATGTGTAGATAGTGGCTTAAAGCAATAAACATTTACTTAGCCTAGGAAAAAGCAAGTCACAATTTAGGCTGATTCAGCTGAGTAGTTTTTCTGGTCTCATCCACATGTAGACAGCTGGGGGTCTAAGAGGCCATATGTCTCTTATCCTACAGTAGGTTAACTGGGCATATTCTCATAGTGGGGGTGTGGAGGCAGAGGTACAAAATCAAAGTCCTAAAATTCAAGCTTATTTAAGACTGTTTGAATTACGGTCCCCAGCATTTTATTGGCCTTAAACATGCCTCATGGTGGAGCCCCAAATCATGATAGAAGGTATAAAGTTACATAATAGAGTATGGACCCAGAGACTAGTAAAGAATTAGGACTACTAAAGCAATCAATGTACCACAGTCTTCTAAGCTTTTAATTAGGTAAGATATGATAAAAGCCTGTGAGTAAGATAGGCAAAGGATATATACAGGGGAAGGCTGTAGCCATTATTGTCAAAACAGAATTGAAAGGATTTGGAATTTTTTTGGTTGTGAGAGGTAACGATGACTGTTAAGTAAAATCCATCTTTGATTTATGATGTAGTTGTATAATTTTCCTACAGTTGTCATAACACAGTACCACACACTGGGTGGTTAAACAAGAACAATTTGTTCTGTCACAATTCTGGAGACTGAAAGTCCAGAATTCAGGGGTTGGCAGGGCCATACTTCCTTTGAAACCTGTAGGAGCAAATCTTTTCTTACCTCTTCTACTTTCTGGTATTTGTTGACAATCCTTGGCACTCTTTGGCTTGTAGACACATCACTCAAATCTCTGTCCCAGTTGTCACAGGGCTGTCTTCTCCCTGTGTACTTTCTTTCTTCACAGAGGGTTCCCTATGTTTCTCTCTTCTTTTAAGGACACTAGTCATTGGATTAAGGGTCCAAACTACTCCAGTATGACTTTATCCTGATTATGTCTGCCATGACTCTATTTCCAAATAAAGTCACATTCTGTGTTAGGATTTCAACATATCTTTTTGAGGAACACAGTTCAACCTATAACAATAGTGTCATTCATGAAAATAAGGTGTTGATAGGAAAAATGTATTCAGGGGAGTCATGAGGAAAAGTTGAGTTTGAATTCAAAGCATTCCAAATCTAAGCTTTCAGAATAATATCCAATTTAGAAACACAGGAAACATTAAGAAATGCAAGACTAATTTAGAGATGAGAATGGGGCTAGAGAGAAATATGAAACATTTGCCAAGGCAAAGCTTTTTCAATCTAAAGACTAACGCACGAGGGTAGGTACATAAATCCAGAGGACATTTTGGAGACGGAAGAATGAGAGAGGTAGGAAGACATACAAAAATAGCATTATCATAAAATTAGGAAGGAAGTGTTTTACTTAGTCAACTAAGGACCAAATACAGTATTGTACCTGAATAGACTAATAAACATTAGAGATTGTTTACAATGAACAAGGCGACAGTTAAACCAAGGCAAGTATAATCTTAATAATTATTAATTTTAAAAGGAGTCTAAATTGTAAAAATCTAAATTATTATAACTAGCAAATTAAGGAATAGTCCATGTGTGAATTTTAGAATTTATGCAACAGTACTTAATATAATTTTATCAAGAAGAGTTTCAACTAAAATCTTTAAAAATACCATTTATCTGCTTTTCAAGAAAGGATCTTGAAGGATCAGGAATAAAGAAAGCCAAGTTAATTTATTCTGATTATAGAATTCTAGCTCACAAAGCATCTGGTAGATTTTGAAAATTAAAGTAAATATTCCCTTGAAATGCCTAGTTTTAGTGACGTATCCACTGGAACTGGAACTGAAAATAACAGATAAAGTGAAATACAGTTCATCATGTTCTTAAGGAAAAGTAGAAGTTTTGGAAGGAGGTAGCCCTTTTCTGAATCATTCCAGCATATTCTTCATTACTGTTCTATCACTGGGAAGCAGATTTCTCAAGGGAAATAAGGGCAACAGATTTGGACCCAGAATATAAATAATAAGTCTAAATCCTGGAAATACTTTTTTTTTTTTTTTTTTTTTTTTTTTTTTTTTTTTGTGGTATGCGGGCCTCCCTCCGCTGCGGCCTCTCCC
>NC_041226.1:60373194-60456946 GCF_002837175.3 Physeter macrocephalus
GCTGCGGCCTCTCCCTTTGCGGGGCACAGGCTCCGGACGCGCAGGCCCAGCGGCCATGGCTCACGGGCCCAGCCCCTCCGCGGCATGTGGGATCCTCCCAGACCGGGCCGCGAACCCGGTTCCCCTGCATCGGCAGGCGGACGCGCAACCACTGCGCCACCGGGGAAGCCCCCCTGGAAATACTTTTAAAAAACAAGCAACTAATTAAAAAGAAACCAAAGAGAAAAATAATGTCAGTTGCTCAAATGCCCACCTTTGGAAGTGATTAGTTTTTACAGCATGTCTTTTCCAAAGTATTCCTTGAAGATATTAATAACTGTGTGGGTTGTGTTTTATTCCAAGCAGTTCTATTTGGAATGTTAGCACTGAAAATATGGCATTAAGGGATTAAAAAGAGTAATGATGCCAGTATTATTAAAGGAAAAAAAACTGCCAAATGTAAAACAGATAGCTAGTGGGAAGCAGCCACAGTGCACAGGAAGATCAGCTCGGTGCTTTGTGACCACTTAGAGGGGTGGGATAGGGAGGGTGGGAGGGAGACACAAGAGGGAGGAGATATGGGGATGTATGTATATGTATAGCTGATTCACTTTGTTATAAAGCAGAAACCAACACACCATTGTAAAGCAATTATACTCCAATAAAGTTGTAAAAAAATTTTTTTTTAATAAAAAGGAATTTAGTGGTATTTAGTGGAAAAACAGGAGATTAACAGGCTGCAGAACTAGTGAGTTACCTAATCTGATGCAAGTTACTCTCTTGCTTTAAAAAAGAGAAATGCTAAAAACCTGTTTACACTATTATTAAAAAGAGTAGCTGAAATGATGCAAATAAAGTGCTTGAGAGTATAAGCTCAACAATTGTTAGATTTTTACCTTTCAACTGAAAAATATCAAGTCTCTGCTTGCCACTTTTGTAACAAATAAAATATAGTCATAGAATCTGTAATCTATTTTGTGCATGGTTACTTATAAAAGTAGGTAAAAAGGTCATACCCTTTATTCAGTTAATTTATCTTATAGCTTATTTTACTTATTATCTCTCAAGATTTAATTTAGGACCCTTACAATTCCATATGCCATATATAACCAAAGTTTCCACTGTAGAGCAGTTTTGTTTCCTTTCTATCTTGTATTCATATTAAAGTTTTGATATTCTTAGGTATGCCTTTGAAAGTTAACAAGTCTTTCACAAAGCATCATATTTATATTCCCTAAGTAATTGTATGTATTACTGTCATATAAAATAGGAAGTTAATAAATAGTTGTTTGGTTATAAAATCATAAGTGTGAAAAGTAAGACAGGAAGCCCAAAGACCCATAGATGCCAATAAATGAAAATTCTGGGTAAAAGGAAGCAGTATTTGCACTTGTACCAATTTCCTTGTAGCTAGATGGTTTTCTGGGGATTCTGCTGTTGGACAAGAGCCCAGGTCCCTCTTGGCAGCTACTCCATGCCTGGGGCGGCAGCTGGTTCATACGCTTATATATTGATTACCCTCCAGATGGATTGAAAAGATGAAGTAATTATGAATTATTATAGAAAATTAGGTTTTAAATTTTGACAACATGATGAAAACAAACTTTAAGTCATGGTATTTCTTAATTACAGTGATTAAGGATTTATTTTCCATTTAATATTAATAATGAATAATTTTAAAAATAAAAACTCAAGTACTATTGCCATAAATTAAAAAAAATTTTTCTATTCAGTGCTATAGAATTAAATTAAGTGCCCTACCAAACTTGTAAAGATATGATGGATACCCATGCAGATTTCTCCCATTCCTGAAAGTCCTATGTCCCTTTCTGCATTTGACTGGACACTCAAGTTTACTTTCTGGAAGTTACAGTGACAAGGAAGATATTGCCTTGAATTGTCTTATTCTATAACTACTTACTAAGAATCTTGATCATAATCTATCTGCACAACATTTCTAAACAAAAACATATTATCATTAAAGGGAAGCAGGAACTCACAAATGCATACTAGCTTTATAAGTTTTAAAGCTTATTATTATCTTCAAGGTTTCGTTCACATATGCATCGATTCACTAAGTTGAGGAATAGTTAATATCTACCCAATACTAGAGTAGGTACTTTGGGGGACAACGTCAATAAAACAGTGCAAGAAATTCCCTAGTTTTGGAAATAACACATATAAACATGATACAACAGGATAGAGATTACTAAACAAAACATGTACAAGAGCTGCGTACTGTGTTGAAAACTCTTTCCACATTTGCAAAAAGTATGTCAAGGATTCGGTCGATGATTCAGTAAGCATTTCTCAGCCAAAGAAAGATGAATGTGGCAAAATAGAGGGAAAGAAGTCATATAACATGTCTCTAATCTTATCTGAATGAGTAACAATTTCATTCAACTATTACCCAATTTCTACAAGGTGTCAGGAAATCTGTGCCCCAAAACATTTTTAAAATAAATATTCCTGTTCTGTAAACATGAAATTTTTTTAAAAAAATTACCCATTGAGCACCTATTATGTGAATGATGAAGTCCAGTGAACATAAAAGTAAATATGATACCATCTCTCTCTCTGAGAAGCTCACTGATTGGTAGAAAAACACATAAATGATAAGCTTAGTGATAATGTTAAAACACAAATATCTGAAATTACACATATATATGCATATGCATGTACACATAAAACTATATGCTTGAATTATGCTTACATTTACATATATGTATCACAAAAATTATGGTGACATTCTCTCAGGTTTTCTAAATACATAACTAATTGCTTAGAGTCTTGATTATACCACAAAACCATCAATATTTCCTCAATAATTATTTTAAAAATATCAAATGGAAGCTACAGTCTTACAAACGCACAGCACCTCTTTCTGTTCAATCATGTATGATGAGGGCATTCTTATCGTGTTGACCAGATTCCAAAGGCATATAATATGGTAGAGGACAATTAAAATGAGTATTCAATTCTGTTTTCATTTTTATGTAAAAATACATGATCAAGTTTCACAAGCAGGACAGAGATTAATTATTCTACCTATAGTGGATCTTCCTGGTGAGAAATAATCTTTACGACAAAGATAATTTCAGATCACCATTTTCTATACTCTGTACTCACATGACACCCTAATGACTATTTATAGAACTGGAACTTAACCAGATTCTAGGAACAATAGATTTGTATGTGTTGAATAATCTGCTGCCGCCAATGCAAATTATTTTGTTCCTTTTGTGGACCAGATAGAGTATGCTAAAATACTCTGCTAATATTTCCCTTCCTGGAACTAAAACTACATTCATCTAATATTTTTTTCTTAAAGTGAAAACAGTATTTCAGAAAGTTTATGATCTTATTTTAGCATATTTAACACTGATTTTAAATCTATATATCTATTTTCATCAGGAATATCCTTACACTGGAAGATGTTTTTGCGAACAAAAATGATATAAAAATAAAAAAACTAAGACTTTTGAGCTTAATTTTTTTCTAGGTTCCTACTCATTTAACTTCACATGAATAAATGATATACTTTAATTTTAATATGAATAAATTCCACATATTCCATTTAACAAACAAAGTCATGCAGTGGCATTTACTATGAAATCTCTACTTTTTATTTTAATGCAAAACAATTGTTTTAATACCAAAACAATTCAAAGAAGATATTCAGGTAATTAAAACATCTCCTGTAAAATTCCAAGTGGAAAACACAAAAGACAGAGTTCATGAATGATAACTTTCGACACTATGATTTTATTAAACAAAACACTACTTAAAATTCTAGTCAGTGTTTGATTTTCTTGTAAAGAAATGTGCTTGGCATAGTTTTATTAGCATTTTGTAGATTTATTTAGCAGATGTCATTTTGGCTCCATAAGTAATATTTGTTCTAAACTTTGAGATTATACAAACATTTGCTTTTCAAAGGCAGCAGACGCTTCTCTCATCTTCCACGCTTAAAAAAAACCTTTGAACCTACACGATGGACGATAGAGTGTCATTAAATGAACACTTACACAGTTTTAATAAATTTAGAAAGAATCCACCTACATGATGTTCTTGTATTATTGTCAAATTTTAAAAACTCTTTTATGGGAAACATTTGAAATTTCTAATCAAGGTCGGAAATAATGCTTGTTTTCTTACGTATATTTATGTATGCTTTAAACCATTAGCACCAAATTATTGACATACCGATTTATAGAAAATTACATGCAATTCAAAGAGCTCTGTTAAATATTAAGACAAATTTAGCCAGCTTTCGTTCCAAGACTTGATATTTCTACGTTATTATTACATGAAGGATAAACAGAACATGATAAATCAGTTTGACAAGGATATTTTATTCATGACTTGTTATTACATTTCCCTTAGATAAATGAAGCTGCCCACTAAAGAGTTTCTCTTTCCCTCTTGCACTCTTGAAAGGTAGCCCCTCCGGGTAGCCAAAGGAATCCTTTCTAAAGTGTACTTCAAATCATGTTACACTTGGAGTAAAATCCATGGATACTTCTTTAATGCTCTAAAGATATAGCTCACATTCCTCTTCATGGCTTACCAAGTCCTCTTCTGGCCCCATTTTCCCTCCCCACCTTTTATCTCTTGTTCCCAGAATATGAAGCCACAGGGTGGGGGGAGGAGGAAGAACTTCTCTTATTGCTCTCTGCTACCTCTGGGCCCTTCCACATTATTCTTTTTTTTTTTTTTTTTTTTTTTTTTTGTGGTATGCGGGCCTCCCTCTGCTGCGGCCTCTCCCTTTGCGGAGCACAGGCTCCGGACGCGCAGGCCCAGCGGCCATGGCTCACGGGCCCAGCCGCTCCGCGGCATGTGGGATCCTCCCAGACCGGGGCGCGAACCCGGTTCCCCTGCATCGGCAGGCGGACGCGCAACCACTGCGCCACCAGGGAAGCCCCCCACATTATTCTTTAAGTCATCAATACTCTCTTTCCTCTTTATACATATCACTCTTTTTACAGAAGTCTTTCCTAATCCACCAAGTCCACCTAGGTGTCCTGCCTAAGTATACTAAGTAGGAGTTTTCATACTGCTCTATGGAGGCCATAGACGTGAAGTTTTAAAATACCTGTATCTGTATTAAAAACAATAATACCAATAAAAGGCATAAGTATAGGTCACAGAATGTACACAGATTTTTTTTTTAATGACTCTAATTTGGTAGAGACTTCCATGTATATTACGAAGAAAGTAGACGAAAGGAACAATTTTAGGTCAGAGTATTTCAGAGCAAGAAAACGTTTTAGAGATTAAATAGATTAGATCAGACTCTTTATTTTGTACAAGAAGAAATAAAACTATAAAAATGTCATCTAACTGGCTGGGGAGTTAAAACTTTTTTCTCTAGTTGGTTGCTGGTCAGACTATAATGCTAATTGATTAAGCCTAGTTCATTGTTATTTTGACATCCTGAAAAATTTGTTGTTCCTTACGGTGAAGCATATCATATAATGAGATAAAAAAAAAGTTGTGGTTTTTTTTTTTTTTTTAATGAGGAAATAAGGGAATAGAAAAGTCAGGGCAGGGAAATATATAAGAATAGTTATAGTGTCAAAGCACAAACTGAAAGCTGGGAAAACAAGTACCATTTTTTGAAGTGAGTAGAACATCTGGTTATCAGATTCCTAGAAGGCAAAGTAAAATGAGAATTATCACTCATAATAAAATTTTCAATGTCTATTTAATAACACATAGGAATTTCTCAACAGCACAGTTTTCTTCTAAAGGATTTTTCATATACAAGGCACTTCATAATATAGAGGAGAATATACTCCACAGCATCATTAAAATAAAGACTTTGGCAAGTTTCAGAGTTCCTTGCCTTATAAAATCTCTCAAAATAGAGTGATGGCATAATGCCAAACAGAGTTTGGTAAGTGCACACCTGCAAAAGGCCTAAATAAGCAGCTCTGTTCTCTGCTGCTCTGGTTTGGAACAAAAATAAAATTAAGAATTAATATCAGATGGAAGGGCTGTATATCTTTTTAGAATTCTCCATGAATATTCATTCTCACAATAAAGATTTGGTTCAGAACCAGATGGACTAGAGTCCAAAATATGATATGGATTTACTATACTCAAAGGAGACTAACAATTTCTAAGAATACAACTTTCTTGGAGTGAAGAATAGGGAGAAATAATAGCATATCATTGCCATTAATGATGTTAAGTAATTTTCTATATTACCAAACTAGCAACTAATGAATAGAAAAATGTATATGTTGCTTTTTTCCCCCCGGGGCATAAAGTTTACTAGGAAGTGAGTTTAGGATCACTACTTGGGGGACATCAAGAAGCAGAAACAGGCAGATGGATACTTTAAACTATGATGACTTAGCTGATTCTATAGAGAGTGTTGGACCTGTGTTGGCTCTTAAGATTGCTACAGAAATGATGCCTGGGCACCAGAGCTTTATACTCCCATACAGACTTGCCATTGGATATAGCTAGAAATTTTTTTAACCTAAATTTTCAATGTTTTTTCATAAACCAGTACACTCTATTCACAAAACTGTTCAATGTTCTCCATATCTGTGTAAATAACCCTCTTCTTGATTTTGTGTATTTTTTTCGAGCTTTTTATTGTCCAAAATTGTTTCAGTTATTGTTTTTATTTATAGACTTGTCTTTTCATTTTTAAATAATTTCTTTTGTTTTACAGTTTTTATTCGTATGCTATTACCTCTCCCTATTCTCCACTCTAAGAAAGTTGTATTCTTAGAAATTGCTAGTTTCTTTGTGTATTTTAGTAAATCCATATTATATTTTGGACTCTAGTCCACCTAGTTTCTGTTTTTTTTTCTTGCTTCAGTTCCACTGAATTTGTTTTGATCTTTGCTAAATCTTAAATGAAACTTCAGTTTACATATTTTATTAATTCTTACTTTCATCAATATTTATTAATTGTACACCTCAGTTTTATCCTAAATACAGTTTTTTTTATGTTTTAAAATATCACTTATATCTCAAATTTAAAAATTGTAAAATAAGTGGTATTTTGACAAACACTTAATTTAGATGTTACCATTCTTATACTTCTCTTTACACCCCATCACACTTTTAAAATAAAATTAATGACCATTATTAGATAATTTTCAATAATTTTTAGTTTCTCTTCTAAGGAAAAAATCTCTTTAAATGAGTTTTTAGTACTTTTTAAGGCAATTCTTTAATTTTAAGTAATTTTATTTCTATGCTTAAAACTTTCTTATAATTTTAATATAATGACTGCCCTATTCCATATCTCTTATTTTGTTTTAGTTTTTGATGGGTTTAGGTACAGAAATTTTCATTTTCTAAGAAACACAAGCAAAGCTACAGTGAATACTCTGACGGGTATAAGATGTTAAAAAGTTTAAATAGGTTGTATGATTTCTCCCACTTTACTTAATTGAGAATTTTACATTTTTAATACACAGAAAGAAATCTTTGACTGGATATGAAAATATTGGGTCATATAATTCAACTCCACAGAAATATTATTTAGTATGTAGATGCCACTTCATTTTATTTTGCCCAGTAAACATATTTTGATTTCCTTTGTTTTTCCTTTGTAGGATTATTTAATTGTGGACATCCAAAAATTTGCTGTGATACATCTAGGTATGGGCTTAGTCTTTCAAGCATGTTTCCTAGAATTAAGGTCCTCTCTCAGTCTACATTCTTTCTTCAGGAAATATTCTTTCTGTAATATCTGACAACTTAACTTTCAATTGTTCTTTGACTTCTGAAGGAAAACCTGTTATTTCTACATTGGAAATGCATTCCATCTGGCACAAGCCCAATATATGTTTTATCATAGCTGTAAATTATGAACTTATATTTGTATTCTAAGAAAGTTGCACCTTCACATGTTTTTATAAGATTTTTATAAGATATAAGATTCTTTTGAAGGAGGGACACAACACAATGACACTCACATAGATGAAAAACAGATTTTTTTTTTTTTTTTTTTTTTTTTTGCATATAGTACCAAATGAGAGAAGGCTGCCAGGCAGGGCCACACAGGAAGCTGTACTACAGGACAGGGTGACAGCAAGCTGGAAGTGATGAGGCAGCTTTTATATGGCAAGTGGGATGGGGTAAGGTAGGTTTTGATGGCTCCCTTTGGACTGGCCAACTTGAATAATTTCGCAGGCTCTGGGGATAGGGGCCGTTTCTATTCTCTGGTACGTGGCACTAGGACAACTAGAGTGAGTGCATAGTAGCCCAGAGTGTGAAAGCCCAATATGGGAAGTGGCTCATGTGTGAGCTTAATCCATTTCCCAAGGAGGGGAACAGATTAGTCTCCAGCCAGGGTCTCAAAACTGGGTCATTAAAAAAAAATGATATTACAACATGATTAGGTAATAAAAGAAAACAAATTCTGTTCTCTTCTGTTTTAAACTTTTTATTTATACTTTTATTGAAACCCTGCTACCTTGCTGTCCTCTTTTTTTTTTTTTTTTTGTCCTCTTTTTCTACCTTACTGCATGTTATTTTTATGTCAGCCTCTTCTCTCTTGCTTATTTTTCACTGGGATCTTTTCCTACATTCTATTATTTATGCCAGACCACGCCATCTTTTAGGACACTTAGTGTATATTTGTCTATTAATTTCTCCACTATTCCTAGATATATTCAGAGGTAGGGAAAAAAACATTTTCATTATAATAGTATGTGGGAAGACACACAAAGCTACATACATTTTGAGAATCAGTTCCCTAGATATTTTATCTTTTATTAATGAATCTAGAATTACAAGAGTCCAAAAATTATTTGTTAAATACTGTTTTTAGTGGATTTCATAACTGAGAATCTCTTGTCTGAATTTGAGTTTGTGAATTATATATATTGTTATTTATCTGTGCTAGTCCCTTGTCACAGGTCAGAAGCGAACACTGGATAATTGAGACTATAAATAATGAACTGTTGTAAGTGAAAAAGTTCACATAATTACATAGATTACATATTCTAAAGCTCTAAGAGCCAATTCACTGCACTGGTCTAATCAGAACGTTTATGTGAAAGAAGATTCTCTCTTTTACTGCATGTAGTTATCATTGAAATCTCCTTGCATGTACCAGCATAAGTTTGACAAAGTATTTTATAAACTATAAATGTGTCATACAAATGTTAGACATGGTTACTTTGCTTATTTTCTCTGGCACATGGAAGTAAAAAATTAGGTTCAGTACGATTTGTGTGTAATTTAGGCAATGATAATGCTCTTATTATTTATATCAAAGAAACTCAAGGAAATTAGAAAGTAAATGTACTCTCATCTTTCTATTGCCATTACAGATGTCCCGATAATTTTTTGCCGTCAAAATGTTTACTAGAAAATCAGTCAGATGACTTGGGCGTATTCCAGGTTCTACCACTTACTAGTTTATTCAGTATTTATTTATGATTTATTTATCCTCTGAGAGCATTGTTTCTGCTCCTGGGAGACTTAATTTCAGAGTTAGTGAAGACCTCATAATCACAAGAAACGATCACCCGCATTTTTCAAATGAAGTAGAATCAACTCTCCAAATCTGCAGGTTCCACATCCGTGGATTCAACCAAGGAGGATGGAAAATATTTTTCAAAAATTCCAGAAAATTCCAAAAAGCAGAATTGAATCTGCCACCCTCTAGCAACTATTTACATAGCATTTACCTAGTGTTAGGTATTATAAGTAATCTAGAGATGATTTCAAGTATATGGGAAGATGTGCTTAGTTAGGTTAAATACAAATACTACACCATTTTATATAAGGAACTTGAGCATCTGTAGAGTTTTGTAACCTAAGGTGTCTTGGAACCAATCGCCTGGGATACCGAGGGATGACTGTAACCACAGAACAGAAGGCTAAATAGGCCTAATCAAATGTGACAGCCACTGAAACAACCCATCCTTTTATCTTTGCATGTTTCACTGTGTACTGTCCTCTGTTTTGTAGATGATCTGAGGTGGAATATAGAAAACAAAAATGAAAGCCATAACATGCTATACAATTTGAAGGTTATTTGTATTAATAGTAATAAAAATTTGATATTCCAAAAGAGTTTCACTCCATAATAGCATTTTAGTATTTGTAGTTATTCTGATCAATTCTTGTCATGTGAATGTTTGATATTTTCATATTAACAAAATGAAAGCAAGTTTTTGGAGAAAAATTTTACATCACTAAACAAAAAACAAATCCTACAAGAAAAAAACTACAATGTTAGAGCTGTCGGGTCATAATGAATATTCGTCACTTATTGTATGTATAGTGATCCATGTTGATAAATGATAGTCCTAGAAACTCACCTACAACTTCTAAGGAAAAACAACATTGAATATACTTAAACTTTCCACAGAGATATTTTAATACGAGCAAGAGTAAAATGGATTGTAAATTACTGACGGATAGAGTTCACGTTGAAGATGATCCCACATATTTTCAGTGCATATTTAAAACTTTCATGGAAATCTACAGGGTGAATATCTAGCTATAAATATCATAACTTACTCGTGTAAGGTGGCAACTGCTGATCCTATTTTTTTAAAATTGTCTTTTAACAAGCAAACCTCTTTTCTGTTGGAAAAGCATTTTCTTCTGGCATGCATTCTGTACGCTTCGTTTCCACTTTTATGCATTTTCAACAAGAGTGACCCAGATGTGAAAGTTTTAGCATCATTTATATATATCAGCATAAATTAATGGCTGACGATACATAATTTTTATTTACTCTTTCTCTATTTCAGTGTATTCTATACAAATCAATCTTTTGTCTTATCAAAGAGATTATTAACAATTCAGAATTGAAATCTGTTAAGGCTAATCATAATATGCAAATCATATCTGTATATGTATGTATGATTTATCAATGTGTTGAAAACACATATTATGTTCCAAAATTCTGAAATATTTCAACCATTTCTTTTTTTTTTGTTTGTTTGTTTTTTTGTGGTATGCGGGCCTCCCTCTGCTGTGGTCTATCCCGTTGCGGAGCACAGGCTCCGGACGCGCAGGCCCAGCGGCCATGGCTCACGGGCCCAGCCGCTCCGCGGCATGTGGGATCCTCCCAGACCGGGGCGCGAACCCGGTTCCCCTGCATCGGCAGGCGGACGCGCAACCACTGCGCCACCAGGGAAGCCTCAACCATTTCTTAAGCACAGCAAACTAAGAAAGTAAAACTTGCTGGCAGGTTTTATAATTTAAAACACACAAACCAAAACGGCTTTAACAGTCTTATAGGAAGTTTGAAAAACGTAATTTCAGTCAAAAACCTAATTCTACAACTACTTACCACTGCAACATATGTTCAGTGGCTAATTCTTATGCCAAATGACTTTTTCCAACTGCTGCTAGGGCTTTTGAAAATGTTCAAGACTCTTTTATGTTTAGAATTGTTGGAGAATTCAGAGATGAAAAAGGCCATTCATTCCATGGCTGTCTATACACATTTGCAGGAAAAAAAAAAAAGGAAAATAGAAATTCAAAGCATAGAATTCCTAAAGTGTGATAAATAGATCTTTGGTCTCAATTCTTTTTATTTCTCTTCTCTCTCCACTCCTCACTCCAATCAATCCTGGCTCCCTACCCAGCTGACAGAAAATTTTGTGTTGTTTTGGCCTAGAAAAATCTTTCACAAATACATTTCTACTTGAGAAAGTAGATATTGTCATTCATTTACTAGTCATTTATTGCCTATGTTCTCTGTGCCAGGCATTGTCTAGGGCAAGAATGCTATTAAAATAACAACAATAAAAATACACAGTCTTTGTCTTCCTGGAATTTACTATCTAGTAGATGAGACAAGCATTAATTAAGTACTTACAAAAATGCGCATAAAATTATGAGAAAAAGAAGTGAACTTTCCGATTCCATTGTAAGGTATTTGAACCAGCAAAGGAGTCAAAAGAACAGACTTTCCTAAAGAAGCAACGACTGAACTGAGTTCTGAAACCAAAGTGGGAGTTAAATAGATAGAGCAAAATAGGGTTTAAGTAGGATGGAAGGCTGGAAAATCGCTTATGCACTAGTACCCTCTAACTTTTCTCCCATCTATCTCTCCTCCCATGTTAAGACTCCCACAAGTCTTCTCAAACTATCAGTGAGATTTTTCTGTCATATTTGCTGAAGGTATTCTCATTGACATTTCTTTTAAAATGTAAGAGAGAGTTCAGATGTTTCTTAGACATTGATACTCCTAAATGTTATTACTGATATTCAGCTTTTCCACTTCTGATGTGACATTTGGAGTACATTGTTGGCATAAATTTGTATTTCTTGCATTATTTTCTTTGACATTCTCTAAGTTGAAAATCAATATGTAAAAGTTAAGAAATTCTATTGGTTATATTTAATTAAATATAATATGCTAGGTTAAAATAGATTACTTAGAAGATGTGGATGTCATTTCTCTCCGATGGATAGTTGATCTCTTATTGACAGGTTTCACTGAGTATCAAAATTTTTTTAAAAGTGGTGATGTACATAAATTATGTCTAGGTCAGGAGCCATAACTCCTAATTTCTTTATGACAGTTTCTTATCAACATATATGTATATCCTTCTTATATATATATACATATATCTTATATGTATCTTCTTATACATCTTCTGTATATCTTAGTAATAAACCACTTAATACATGAAAAAACTTCAGTATGAGTTTCTTAGAGATAGCTTCTTAAAATCATAATTGAAAATGTTAAGATATATTTTGTTATGAACAATATGAATATTGGTTAAGAAAGCAAATTATTTAAACTTTCAGTGTTTCTGTTTCCTCATCTAGAATAGTTATAATAAAGAATATTCATAACTACATTTATATTATAAATTAAATATTTTTAATATATTAAATATTTTATTTTATATTTAAAATATATAGTACATATATTTATATATTCACTATATATAAAATAATTATAATACTTTATAAAAATGATATAATGATTAAATTAGATAATTTATGTAAAAGTCTTATTGTAGCATATTTCCTGGCAAAAGTAAACACGATTTGTAGCCTGTATTTATAACTCAATATATAAATAATTAAAGTCTTAGTCCATTTGAGCTGCTATAACAGCATACCATAGACTGGGTGAGTTGTAAATAAGAGATATTTATTTCTCTCAGTTCTAGAGGCTGGAAGTCCCAAGATCAGGATGCTGGCAGATGTGATGAGAACTCACTTCCAGGTTCATAGATGGCCATCTTCTCTCTGTATCCTCACGTGAGAGAAGGGAAGGAGGGACCCTCCTGGGGTCTCTTTTATAAGGGCACTAACCACATTCATAACAGTTCTACCCATGTGTAGGCAAGCAGAGTGGTCTGTGCATCTTACCACTGTAATTTGTTTATGGGATGGAATGTGACCTGAGATCCCAAGATGGACTTGTCAGAGAAATTCTTGTCTTTTGTTTTTTTTTTTGCTGGGCTTTTGGAAAAATGCAGTCCTTTTCTGATAGGGTTTCTAAAGCAGAAAGTTTGTAATCCGAGACTGTTGGTTCCCCTTATGAATATCTCATGCAGGGATCCTTACCCAGAAGTGGAATATGGAGTTCTGACAACGCTGTTTGTCTCCCTAAAAAGAATTGCACCTAAAGTCAAACTAACCTTGGACTGCTATATATACGAGCCAATCATTTTTTTTATTTTTGCATCGTCTACCAGCATTGGTTTTCTGTCACTTTTAAATGAAAATTTTCTGAATATCATATATGTATTTGTAACAAACTCTATAACTTTACTTGCTCCAAGTCTATTCAATATGAAATACATAATGTTGTAGATCCTTCTTTGACACACCTGAAGATGAACAATAAAGACACATTTCACCTTTGTTTTATGTTTTGGAAATAAAAGTAAGTAAAGTCTTCTTTTTGGAAGAAACATAAATTATGGAATGTCCCTGAGCTCAAAAGTTTAGTTGAATATCTGAAAATCTTCTAGTTTATTTTCATCCCTGCCATCACCTTCTCCAAACCCAACTTGTTATAGGAAATCAAAGTAGGTTATTTGTGGGAAAAAGTTGCTTCGAATTATTCCCTATTGATCTCAGGTACTTAACACAGTTTCTACAAAGTCTAACTTTCTCCCAAGGAATAACTACTACCTGGAGAGAAGCCAGCTCTTTACACAGTAACATCACGATCATTTTCACCAAAAGGAAATGGACTGTGATTATTGAGGTATTGTTTCCCATGAGTGCTCAACAAGATGCACTAGGAAAGTAGTTTTGTCTGTTTCTTATTAGCAGTGTGATAGTGTGATGCATGGAAATGTACAGGCTGCTTATGGGGAGAAAAGTATCATTTCTCTTTGGAAAAAGAATCTACTTAACTTATCTTTGTGTGATCTCAGAAAGTTTATTTTAACTTATAACTTTTTAAACCAATAATATTGCTTCAAATAACAGAAGTTATATTGACAAGTAGGATTTCAATTTACATATAACTAAAGTCACAGGCTCCATGACTTTGGATCGTGGGCATAAATACAAAATAACTCTAAAAAGAATAAATTGATGATATATTTTGGATGGTTATCTCAAAATGTTAGAAAAATATAGTAAAGAAAACAATTTCTGCTGAATTAGAGTAGGGGAGAATAGAATAAGAGAAGCACATTTTGAAATATATAAATTATATGAGAGTGAAGATGAGAAAATATTTAAAATTTCTAAAAAAATTTGTATAACCCTTTGAGGGATATAACAAAGAATAAATTAATTAATTATATTACAAGGTAAATGATCCTGATTTTAGTAATGCAATAACTTGTGTTCATTTACACATTACATCTTGCAGAAAGCTTTCAATTGAAGTATTAGCCAAATAGTTGAAAGACTGTAAGTTCTGGAGATAGATAGGTCCGTATTTAAGCCTTATTTTTTCCACTTACAAGTTATGTGGCCTTAGGAAATCACGTAGCTTCTCTGAATCTCAGTTTCTTCATCTGAAAAATAAATATAACAATATATACTTTAGAGTGTCTTCATGGTTGCTAGTTGTATAATAAAGCACTGGTACAGACATGATATTAAAAATGTGATCTGCATTTCTGTCTTAGTATTCTGCGAGACAAGCACAACAGAATTATACCTCCGGTTTAGCCATGAGACAACAAAGCTAGCTTAGCTCTCTTCTGACTCCCAAACAATTGACCACAGAACTCTACCAACAGGCCTATGAGACACACAGGATTTATAGTGGGGTTTCCAGGTTGGGGTGAAGAGTGGAGACACCAGCATACTATGAGTGAGAGAATTGCCCCTGGGAAATCTAATGTATGAGTTGACTTTTTTTTCTACATGAATTCAGTAAGGAACCAAAGTCATTGTTAGGATTGGCAAGTGACAAAAGTGACTCAGAGCAAAAAAAGATAAATTCTAGATCATCACTTTTCAAAGTGTGGCTCATGGACCCCTGAGGGTCTTTTTAATATTCCGTGTGACAAAAGGCCAAGCACACATAAAGGACTTCTGTTGTATACCAAAGTACAATGGCTGACTCTAGGAAAACCACTTGCACAATTGTTTTTGTTGTCAGCTGAACTGGCTGCTCTTTAAATGGAGCAACATGTTTACTTGAAAGAATAACTGATAGATAAACCACGGTTACTATGAATTGAACAACTAGCAGATATTTTCTCTAAAATAAATGAAGTGAGTCACTCACTGAAGTAGGACATCTGATAGTATTCGTTGGCAATGATAAAATTTGAACTTTCAAGCAAAAATCAGAATACTGGAAATCTTTTATCCTCTACTGTGAGCTAACCAACTTTCCAAACCTTAAAGGCTTTCTGATGAGGTCGGTGGTCTTAACAACTATGGATTTTTGATATTGTATACTGAACAAATGTTACAAAATTATACACAAGTAAATAAGTAAATAATCCATTCAAGGTGCAAGATAGAGCAATGAACTTGAAGGTAACAGCATGTAAGATAAGTAGACGTGATTTCAGATTCTTTACTGCAACTAACCTTTAAGAAACTACAACTTGTTAAATATCCTCAGTTTTCTGAAAGGCTATTATAAATACTTCTCTTTTTTCAAACTACATATCTGTGTGAGCCTATATTCTTCATCTCCCTCAAACAAAATGTCAAATCACAACAAACTGAATGCAGAGGCAGATATGAGAATATTGTCTTCCATTTAGCCAGCCATTAAGAAGATCTGCAAAAGCATAAAACACACTCATCTCAATATACAATTTTGTTTTGAAAAATAGGTTATTTTACACAAAAAATATAATTTACATTAATACATCTTTATTATTGTTATTTTAAGTGACAGTAAATTATTTTAAACTTATCAGTATGACCCACCCTTCTCCTTGAGGCAGTACATGTAGAAGTATCAATTATAAAATGAAAGTAAAGTAATTACTGCACCATTTCCTGGACCATGCACAAAACCAGCAACAACAAAACACAAAAGAGCAAAATAACACAAATTGGGAAAGAATATTCCTCAAAAGAAATCTCTGGGATGAGTAGGATGAAAATCGTGACAATTTTTCAAAAGATATAAAAACATCTCAGTAAACGGAGACTCCTATTTTTGCTGTACATTTTTAGAATTGTCATATTTTCTAATATGGACATATGGTATTGATTTAATAATAAAAATACAGACAATCTAGAAGCCATTGTCACATCTAATGGTAAAGCAGGAGACACATTCTTATAAATAAAAGGATGACTCCTTTCACCACTGTTAATAAAAATATTTTTGTAAGCTCTGTCCATACAGTACAGAAAATGGGAATAACAAGTCAAACAACTGAAAAGGGCAAGGCCACAATTATTTATTTTTGCTGCATAGCAGCGTGCAAAAAGAATTATTTTTTAAAATTATTTGGAATATTTCACCCAATAATTTCACTTCCAGGAGATAATCACTTCTAGGAAATAATCACACAAATGCAAAAAAAAAAGTATTTATTTCTCTGTTATTTATAATAAATTTCTCTGAAACCAAAAGTTCAACAGTAGTTTAATGTATCATTTATGGGTCTCTACTCATTATTTCATTATTTCTTAAGTGCATTATTCCAGTCACATTTTTGCCCCAGAATTCCACTTCTTGTCAAGATCACCAATGGATCCCCCTTCCCCGTTGTTAAATCCTGTCATCTGTTCTCAGTCCTCAGCTTACCTATGACTTTTTAGCACCATCTGTTCTGCCACAATGGATATTTCCTCCTCCACCATACAGTTTCTTCATGAAACATACAATGCACCACCTGCCTTGGTTTAACTACTGACTCCTACTCCTCTCTTTCAATCTTCTCTGCTGGCTCCTACTTTTCTCTGTAACATCACTGTATTAGAAAACCACACAGTTTAATCCTTGGTCCTCTTCTCTTCTTTATTTACATTTTCTCCCTTGGTGATCATCTCATCTGGTTTCAGGACTTTAAATATCAAAGAGATGCCAATGACTGCCATATTCTCTCTCCAGATTCTGACCTCTCCGTGAACTTCTGACTCATACATTTAAACTGCCTTTTTAATGTAGTGACTTGGATAGTAAATAAACAGACATCTCAAGTTTAGTTTAGTTTTCCAAAACTGAACTTCAGATCTTCCTCCCAACACACTGGGAAGGATGACAGTTTAACCAGTGAAGATAGTGGATAGTGTGGCAGACAGAGCAGATCACGCAGGTCCTGGTAATCTGTGTTTACAAATTATTCCTTTTATTAGTAGAGCATTAACAATCCTCTAGTTTGAAAAAAAATAATTAAAACATATGGAAAGATAAAAAAAGATTTTTCTCAGACTTTTATGAACTCCTGGTATTAGAGAGATCATACTTTCTCTATATTTCCTTCAGATTTCTTTAAAAATAAGAAGATAATCTTTTAGATACAATTGATGCTTCTCTTTTCACTCCATCCTTCCCTTTATTTTTCCCCTCTCCCCCTCCCTCCCCCACACCATCTCCTTCTCTCCCTATTTTTCTCACTCTTCTTGGCTAACATATTTCCTCCTAAAGTATTACCACATCCTCCTAACTTTATTATTGTATGTATCTATTTTACCTTGTCAAATAGAATATTGGGTACGTTATTTCTTTAACCTCATTCTAAACAACTTAAAGGTACCCCTCCCTGTTCATGCAAACATATGCATGTTGTTTTGCACATTTCGTCCCAGAATTAGAGCTTGTTAAATACTTTTCATAGGTGACTTACCCACTTACTCTATCAAAGTAAGTTCTTCCATCTTCATAATGACGAAGTCTAATGCTCCTTCCAAATTTAGTGAAACATCATGGAAACAGTGAGCTGTCCTCCTAACAAGAACTGGGTAATAAGATTGCCTTTGAGAGCTAAATCACCACACAATAGAGGTAATTAGCCATCTGTTGGGAGTAACTCAAATTGTCTCTAAATGTATTACTAAAAAGTGTTGGAATTCCTAAATACCCCATCAAACTGGCCTGTAATCATCTCAGGATGGGAGATTGGAATGGAGCAGTAATTTAAGTAGAAATCTAATCGACTATATGAAATCTGTTTGGAGAAAGACAGCACATACTTGTAGCAACAAAGTGCTTAGAAAAAGTAAACCGAAAGAGTCAAATCCTAGCAAAGTGGTTAGCACTTTTAAGAACAAGCCCATGAATTAAAGCCATTTGATCCTAAGGGCTGTTATTATCAAGGTAGGAAAATATTTCCATTTTTCTCTTTTTAAAATTCTATTCTCACCATGCAGTTGTATACTCATATAGATTTTCATTAAAGGATGCAATGCGATGGTAATATTACTACAAGCATTTCAGTTAGTGAAGGAACATTGATATTGCAGGAGCTTAGTATGCAACTAGAATTAAAGTAAACCTCTGCTTAAAAATTCAGGAAAACATTTGAAATCCATCTTTTTCATCACCTCACCCACGTAAGGATTGGTGTTTACCATGTGTCAGAATAGTCTTGAATGGCCAGATATTTGCTTTAAATAATGACCTTTGCTTTCTTCTGTTTTATCTAGGTAGTTACTTTTAGCCAAACATTCCAGTAACTCTCTTCAATCAAAATACTGAAAGTAGACCTGAAATTCTGAGAGTCTCCCAAAGTGGGGATACTAATTGACTCTACAATTTGAGATTAAAGAAAAATAAAAGAATACTCTAGAAGACAGACATGAAAAGAATCTCACCTCCTACTACTCGGCTTGGGGTTTCTAAGATCTATATAAGCAAGTTCAACGCAAGTTCAAAATGTACTGCTTTTGGATAAGCTTGAGCTCATACTTTTTTCTTGGCTGAATCCAGGTAATAATGACACCCAAATTATCATGAAACTGATTATCTATGTAGCTCCTGCTTAGGAAAATATTCTGAAACCTGTAGCATCATTCATATCATAATTTAATTTATGGCTGTTTCTTGTGTTAAATAAGGAGCATTTTGGCTTATATATGTTTGTTATAAATGCATGACAGCACCAGAGAGACATGGAATCAATATTCTGGGCTTCGTATCAATACTGTTTGAGAACTAATGTCTGGGACATGGCAGGGACTCAATAAATACTTGCTGAAATAAAGGGATAAATGTGAAATTTCTTCTTCTATAATATGTTCATACCAACTCCATGAGATACTAAAATTGCCCCTTTGAGAATTATTTCACAAAAAAATGAGGAAACTGAATTTTAGGAAGAAAAAGTTTAAGTAGTTGGCCCTAATATGAAGTGGCATAGTAGAGATCAACCCCAGGTCAGCTGGATTCAAAGCCTGCATTCTTTTCCCAATGCCCATGTTCCAAAATTACTTCTTTCAACTCTTTTCTCTTCAAAAGCCTCATTTCAATATTCTTTTAAATAAAGCTGTTACTAGAGAATAGTAATTAACAAGTATTTTTATATGCTATTCAGACTGCGCCATAAACTGCATTAAATTCAACTCTCCAACAATTCAAGTTTGCTGGAGAGAAGGAGAAATTGAGCCATATCCAAGATAAGTCTCTTTTGATGTAATTCTTGAGCACGGATTAATGATATATAGTCATAAAAATGTTTTATTCAGTCTTATCATCATCACCATCATATTTTGCATATATTTATTGTTTACATTTATAAGGTTATAAATTCTTCATTGCTTTTGAAGAATTTTCTCATTCAGCATAATTCTTACAATAACCATGGTTCAGAAATATAATCTCTACTTTATGAATAACAATTTTGAGATTCAGAGAACTTAAGATATGTGTCTAGGATTTAAGTTAGGTTCTATATGGTTTCAGAAACTCATTTCCCTACATATCCACTGCCTCCCATTCGTGATACATGAACGATATAATGGTGCCACTTTATAATCTTTCTCAAAAGACAAGTGATTGAAATCTCAACATTTGCCTTTTTATAGGAAGGTGGATTTGGATACTAGATGGAACATTTACAGGCTTAGACATTTCATAAATACATGAAAAATCTCTCTGGCATGCCGTTGGTGACCTTGCTTAATTTTCTTTATACATTGCCTAGCCTTTTCCAAGTTACAGCTATATTTTGAATTATCACACATCCCATTTCTTCCTCTGAATTTTTAAATTCTGTTGCCTTTGCATTTTGGATGTCATAAAGTTAAAACCAAATTCTAATTAGTTTTTGTGCATGTGTGTCTTGGCCCACTCAGAGGTGCATGCAATAATGCAAACCTGTCTGAAGAACATCTCTATTTATTAATGCCAAACTACATTAAAAGGGATAGTGAGGAAATTGAACCCACAAACAGTTATTAAGTACCTACTAATATCAATAATTTAAGGTAGATTTTTTTTTTTTTTGTGGTATGCGGGCCTCCCTCTGCTGCGGCCTCTCCCGTTGCGGAGCACAGGCTCCGGACGCGCAGGCTCAGCGGCCATGGCTCACGGGCCCAGCCGCTCCGATGTGGGACCCTCCCAGACCGGGGCGCGAACCCGGTTCCCCTGTATCGGCAGGCGGACGCGCAACCACTGCGCCACCAGGGAAGCCCCAAGGTAGATGTTTTGAGCAAACAAAATTAGTGACTTTAATTGAAGGGTAGCAGAATATGCCACCCCAAAATATGCCACTTTGGCATAAGGATTATTTTGAGTTGAAGGCAATTGAGAAGAAGCAGATACAAGAAAAGCTCTCTGCCTTCCCCTTATTTATCTAAAAGCAGGACATAAATTTACAAGGGTGTCTCTCTTCCCCTCTCTACAAGGAAGAACAAAAGGTTAATCCCTGGAGAGAAACTTAGACCATTATCAATGGAAAGGGCAGGGAGGACTTGAATCTGCATAGCAAATCATCCTCTTGTTGGCCATGCTTTTCCTGGCAATCACATTATAACTGGCCTCTGCCACACCTATCTTTTATTTTGTCTTTAGCTGACAATGTTATTTAAAGCAGAGTTCTCAGCCACCTCTGAGATTTACTCATTTTCCCCTGGATATCCCTCACATATACATAAGGTACATATTAATAAGCTTCTGTTGGTTTTTCTCTTGTTAATCTGTCTTTTATTATAGGGATCTCAACAAAGAACTAAGAAGGAATAGAGGGAAAATTATTGTTTTCTGCACAATCTTCAGGGAGTATGTTCTACTTAGAGATTTAAGAGAGATGTATATCTCTTGCTGGAATAGCATACTAATAAGACAATGGGCTGGCAGTTGCTATAGTTCTACAGAGAACATTACCAAACCATTTATAGTTCAGGCACACACTAATCACCAATAGATATGGTTACATAAAAAGGACTTGAATAGACATTTCTCCAGAGAAGACATACAAGTGGACAACAGGTATATGAAAAGAGGCTCGACATCACAAATCTTCAGGGAAATGCAGATCAAACCCATGACGAGATCACCTCACACCTATTAGGATGGCTATTATCGAAATACCAAAAGACAACAAGTGTTGGTGAGGAAGTAGAGAAATAGGAATACTTGTACAATATTGGTGGGAAAACAAAATGATGTAACTGCTATGGAAAACACTATGGAGTTTCCTCAAAAAATAAAAAATAGAACTACCATGTGATCCAACAATCCCTGGGTATTTATCCAAAAGAATTGAAATCAGGAACTCGCAGAGGTATTAGCACTCCCATATGCATTGCAGCACTATTCACTATAGCCAAGAGACTGATACAACCCAAATGTTGACAGATGAATGTATAAAGGAAATATGGTGCATACATACAATGGGACATTATTCAATCACACAAAAAATGAAACCCTGCTATTTACAACAGCATGGATGAACATGGAGGGCATTATGCTAAGTGAAATAAACCAGACAGAGAAATACTGCATGGTATCAATTATATGTGGAATCTAAATAAAACCAAACAAAATGAGTCCAACTCAAAAATAGAGTAGATTGATGGCTGCCAGAGGCTGGCGGGGGCAGGGGGGAAATGGGAAGATAAACTTTCATTTACACAAGATGGATAATTTCTAGAAATCTGTTTACAGCATTGTGACTGTAGTTAACATTACAGTATTGTACACTTAAAAGCCTGTAAAAAGGGTAAATTTCAAGTTGAGTGCTCTGACCACAGTAAAGATGAAAAAATAAAATAAAATGAAAACATCATAGAGACAGAAAGCAAAATGGTGTTTGGAAGAAGGGAATAGAGAGTTATTGTTTAATGAGTATAGAATTTCAGTTATTTGTTTTGTTTTGTTTTTTTGTGGTATGCGGGCCTCCCTCTGCTGTGGCCTCTCCCGTTGCGGAGCACAGGCTCCGGACGCGCAGGCCCAGCGGCCATGGCCCACGGGCCCAGCCGCTCCGCGGCACGTGGGACCCTCCCAGACCGGGGCGCGAACCCGGTTCCCCTGCATCGGCAGGCGGGCGCGCAACCACTGCGCCACCAGGGAAGCCCTATGGTCTGTTTTTAATACAAACACCCACACACAAAAACAAACAAAACAAAAAAGCTTTTTCAGTGGTTCAGAGCCATAAAGTCAGCTTTGATGGCGAAAATAGCAACAAAATCAAAGATCCAATGAACTGAAGGGACTGTAGAGTTCTAGTGATCATCTTTAAACTTGGAAACTTGTACTGTTAAGCTAAATACCAACTATATTGACACAATGCCAACAGATAAGGGAAGGGTGAAAATTAATGAATAACACAGATTCTTCCCAAATTGCCCCAATGTTTGTTTGCATGAGCTGATACTCTTTAAATTTACAATGAGTATCTTATGAAACATAAGATATTTTATGGGCATAGTTATATTATACAATTTGTTATACAACCTTAAAAGGAAATGTTTCAGCATTAACTAAAACTTGAATATTTTATTCTTGAATAAATCCATAATGGGAAGGACAGTTTCAAAACTCACTCTGATTTCTCTCAACATATATCAATATAATTTTATCAACATAAATTGTAAATATTTCATTGCCCATTTGAATATCATTAAAGAATCCAATTTTTTTCACTACCATGGAGGTGGGAATTATTTCATATTTTCAAAGAGGTAACTTTTTCATCAGGAATGTCTAATGAAGAATATTAAATATATTTTAACATTAGTAAATTAATCTAAGTATGATAAACAAACCAAGTATTTACCATATTCACAAAATATCATATAATAAAATTATATTTTTGCCAGTATCTAAAAATTATAAATATTAAGTAATAGTTTTCTTTAGCTTAATGCACAGGAACAATGATTCACTTTCTTCCAGCCTATGAAAAGTGGTCAGAGAGATAGAGATAGATCTGGGGTTGTCTGTTGTTGTCACTCTTCTTGCCAGAGGGTTTTCACTATAAAACATATCTGACCAAAGAGAAAAACAAATATAGTATCTTAACACATATATGTGGAACCTAGAAAAATGGTACAGATGAACCGGTTTGCAGGGCAGAAATAAAGACACAGATGTAGAGAACAAACGTATGGACACCAAGGGGAGTAAGTGGTGGGGGGGTTGTGGTAGTGGGATGAACTGGGAGGTTGGGATTGACATATATACACTAATATGCATAAAATAGATAACTAATAAGAACTTGCTGTATAAAAAATAAATAAAATTAAATTTAAAAATTAAATAAAAAAACCGTATCTGACCATGACGAAGGAGTCAGAAGAGAGGGTGAAAAGGTAAAAGTACACAGAGGCAAGAAGTTCAAGCTCTATTGGACATATGTGTAACAGAAGGCAAATTTCTTTCCCCAGGATAAATCAGATATTATACACATTAGGGGTGGAGTTCTATCATTGTTTTAATACTTAGCTCTCTCTTATATTTTATGTTTATTTTCTTCTTATTAATCTTGCTTTCTGATTTCTATGAAAACTCTACTCAAAATATTACACATTAAGCTTGGTATTTTTTTGTCTAAACCCTTAACCTTGTTTGACTTTATTTACAATAGCTACAATATGGAAACAACTTAAGCATTCTCGCCTAAGCCTTTATAACTCTTCTTCTACATTAAACCAAGGCTGGTCCGGCATTTCCAATTCACTCACTGTGGCCATCTTTTGGTTCATGTTCCAGACAACCAACCAAACTGTTAGCACCCTTTCTAAATACCAGAGCTGCAACATTAAAGACAGAATCTTTGCTTACTGAACACATGTCAATAAATTCAATCTGATCCAACCTTATGTTGCTTCCACCATCATCCCACACTCTTGCTGTTCATCTGTTACCAAGAAAGATGTTGCTGCCCAATGCACGTAGAAGCCAAGTAGGCTCTTGAGGAATGTCTCAGTTCATTTGCTAGTTGCCAAAAGTTCTTACCTGATTTGGTGGTCTGAGCCTGAAACAGGACAATGTCATGTAGGTATACCAAAGGGAACTAGTTGGTAGAAACCTATTAAAATTGCCCCTAAAAAATAGAAATGGGCACTGCTTAAGCAATAACCACATTCTTGTTTAGAATCAAGATATGATTTTCGATGAGTAACACTTTATAACAGCTACAGCAAAAATGAGTCAAGGCATACAAAAAAGACCACTGGAGATATTTTACTCCAGTAGAGGTAAAAAGCCACAAGTTTGTACAATCATCCATAGCCATGTAAAGCATAATGAACAACTGAATAATTACGGGCAGGTCATTTGCCCCCTATAAATAAAAATTTCCACTACTTCAGATGATAAAAGTCCCAAGACCAATACTCTTTGGGAATGTCATTAATAGGGCACATCTAGATAAAATATGAGGTCAGAATTTTTAAGTGGTCTTGATACAAGGTCAATTCAAGTTTGTGTTGTGTAGCCAGTACTCTTGGAAAATCAGAAAGTTTTTGTCTGTGGGTGCTGCATGTAAAAAAGCTGGATTCAATATGAAAAAAAAAACTGATAAGGGTGATATGATATGTGAGAGTTATAAACTGGACGTATGGTCGACTCAGAATTGGAAAGCTATGTTTCAGTATGTTAAAACATAAACCGATGCATATTAATAATTTTACATTTATTTGAGCAAAAGTCAATTGAAATTGGGCAGCACTAAAATGGAAGTGGTTAGGAGCATTCCGCCCACAGGAGCCAAGGGAAAGATTTAGAGAAAGTGAGGAATCAAAGAAAGGAAGTTGTTTGACTGGCTATAGCCTAGTTGACTGCTTGTGACTGGCTGTCCTGAGAGTTTTGATTTTGTAACCTGAAGGCATGTACAAGCTTAGATTTTTGGTTGCTTATATAGGATGACAGGGCATGAGAGCTTCCTCAGACTAACAGCCTCCTGATTTAATTTAACAAGTATGAAAAAGAGTGCTGATGCTCTGTATAGATTGTCTTTAGTTACCAATAAGCCTAGAGTTTGACGGAGACACATTGATGCTACTGGTTCCTGGAGAGAAGAAAAATAATAAATTGTGTAACGACAGTGAATAAACTCTGCAACTATGGACAAATACAACTTAAATAAAAATCTTCACCCATCTGGTTAGCACCCCCATCTTCTCTCTTTCTCTCGCTTTCATTTTTTTCCTTGTGGTATCTGGTTTGCAAATATTCTTCAAACACTAGGAAGATACATTTGATAAATAAATGAATCAAATAAATAAGTACATAAATAAATACAATTAAAATAAGGAATCAATTTATGACAGACTATAACTAGCCCAATATTTTGCAGTCTCAAAATAATTGAAATCAACAGTCTTTTTCTTTCACATTTTCCTATTATGACTTGTAGCCTATGATTTCAAATAAAATTTTGTTCAAAGTTGAATCAAAGAATTTGGGGCTTATAAACTTCTACTCCCATAGAATATTTTCATGATTTACCTCATTCTGTAGAGGCTACAGATATTGTTTAGTATAAAATACCCCCATCACCAAATTCCAAGATCACACCTTCAGACTCATAACACTCCTGCATAAGTATTCGGTATTTTGGCCTTTAAACTGCAATTCCGTAAGCACGTCTTCACTCCTCAGACTTTTGCACGTGGCTAAGAAATTCCACTAAGAAATGCTCCATCCACTCAAGTACCTTTGATCTGTATCCTCATCCTCAAAATTCAGTTAAATGCTACCTCTTCTGGGGATTATTCCCAGACAACTCAGGGTAAAATCTGAATTCTCTGTGTTTCCAAGTAGATACACTTTTTCTGAATACTAACCAAAGTAAATTTTAATTGTGGGGGTTATTTTTCTCCTTTTCAAAACTTTTTTTATGAATTGCTTAAATGAAGGTTCGACCTTGGTTCTTTTCCATAGCCTCAACGTCTATATTAGATCTTCTGACACTACTGAATTAAAAAGCAAGGGCTAGTACTGATAAATGTTTTCTTCAACAATCAGTGATTAGTCACCAGTCAAGACATGTGCCCCAAATCCCCATATGTCTTTGCTTTAGGCAACCTCCTCCAATGTCCCCTTCTGTCTGCAGATTTAGATTTTGGCTGCACTCCTGCATCTTTGTCTGCCCCTCTCAACACAGAATAAAGGGAGAGGAAGAGAGGAAAGGTGAACATTAAGTCACAGTATTTTGTCTCTCCAGTAGCCACCCCATCAATGTACGAAAATGCAGTCATATGTGCTCTTCCTGTAAAACAACTCCGTTTCAATCGTCATTTTCAAAGAGTATTGAGAGATATGAAGCCGTAAACGCTGTTTGATGAGGCCGGTAGGGGAGATCTTTCTCCCGCTGGGAAGTTTCCCTGGAAAGTTCTTTTATCTGAACCAACTGCCTTTTCTCATACATTGTGTACTGTAGTGTTTCTTTGCACAGGGAGTAGAGCAGATTCATCATACTCATGCTACCAAAGTGTATCAGCACATAAAAATTTAATTGCGCTAGAGTTATGTATACATTGTCCTACTGGAATATCTGTCAGATGCTATGTTCAGCAGGAGAGCTGTGATATGCAGTAGAGCAGGGGTTCAACCAACTGTAAGTAAGAGGTTAGACAAGCTTAACATGAACCATAGCCAAAGAGTTTCCTGTATTGGCTGGAATTCATTATGACTTTGCCTCATCAATACAAAAGCAAGTGATGTCGGTCCAGTAATAGATTTACTTTCAGAGTCTCCCATATAGAAGTGTCACAAAGTGAACATGGGATAATGGTGAAATGTCTTTTAAAATGTTAGGAGACATTTGGTATGCTAGGTATAGCTCCCAATGTCATCATTGCTAAGTAATTTAGTATTAACAGTTCTTAATTCTTTCAGGTACATTGCCAGAGTATTCAAAGTGAGCTGCAAATACGAGTTTAGGTTGTCAAACCAAGGCTTTATAAAAATCTTCCTGTGTAATCTCATGTTCTATTTTTAGCTGTGCATTCAAAAACAAAATAGAATCAATACACTAGGGACAGTGGAAATTTGTATACAGAAGAAATCAGAGTAAAGTAATGATCCAAATTATATAATGTTTGGAGGGTGCAGGAATTTTTCTCAAACACTATACATGGAAGTGCATATTTCTGCAATCTTTCTGGAAAGCCAACTGGCATTTTAGAAAAAAAAAAACCCCGACAATATAGTCATTATTTTTCTCCAGATCATTCAAATTCTCTAAATTTACCGTAAGGGAATAATTAGGATTATATTCAAATTTTAATGGCTGATGATGATGTTCTTCCCAGAATTGTGCATAATAACAGAAAAGTAGAACTAATGTAGATGTTGAAAAGTAGAGAAATATTTGAGTGAATGTTATAATGATTACATAAATGACTATCAGGTAAATATATCTTGTTTCAAAAATTATTTAATGACATAGAGGAAGCAAGATAATAATATGGGAAATATATTTTACTGTGACATTTTGAAAATTAATATTTTCAATATGCATACATCACACATGTAAATGAGCTCTACTGTATGTTTCTGTGTAATAGGATCATGGAAAAGTTCAAATTTTTTTTTTACATTGCCCATATTTTCAAATCTCTATGTATTACTATCAGGAATAGCAAAGATGTAGTGGTTTCTAGAACATGTTCACATGCTCACATGCACGAGCTAGATGTAGCACTCATGACTCCAACATGCAAGTACCTGGAAATATCAAAGTCCACCAACTTCAAGATAAATATCAAGCAAGCATAAAAACTCTGACCTGTATTTTTAGAAGAAAAACAAGATGTTTTATGGTTACTACCTCGTTGCAATTCCTTACTTTTTACCATCTGATAACCTCAAATCTTAAACAGATTACACTGTTGAATGTTTAATTACCTATATGTTCATACTTTGTTCTTTAAATGAGGCAAGCAGTCAGATTCAGGACAAACAATGTTAAGTCTGAACAGAACTTGGACCTCCTACAACATCCCAAATCAAACACTTGATTTATCCTGGTTTCATTCAAAAAGAGAACATGTAGTTTAGATAAAACAGACTGAAAGAGGACCCAATATGCACCCCCCACCACTGCCAAATGATTATGATTTGGTCATGTTTTTACAGGGATACAGTAAGGTGAGTGCTAAAATTAATTTTAGGAAGGATCATAAAACTTAAAATTGAACTCAAAGTGAGGTAGGAGCTGACACATTTTAAAATATTAGAAATATGATTACATGGGAAACCAGCTTTATTAGTTTGGATTCATTCCTGGAATGACATTTTTCAATATCTTGCATAGTAATATAAAAATCCTTCTATTACAATCACTTCAGTCTGGTGACTAAAATGCAAAAAGTATGCAATATAATAGAATACACACACATACCTTAGGTATTATTGTACCATTCCAGAAAACTCTGTACTATTCTGGATAATATTGTATTATTCTGGATAACTTGTATTATTCTGAGTAAAATCTACATAAATTTAAGTTCTGTTACCAGAAAAACATACTGACCATAGCTGCTCATAACCATGCTTTCCTTATATGTAATAGTATAAAATATGTAACATTTGTGCTCTTGTTTTCAATTACGTGCAAGTAGGTAGTACAGGATGAAAATTCATCAACATAGTTCTGATTGTAATTAAAAGACTAAAGACAAGTGCTTTAACTTTTTTCCCCATTCTTTAAGGGGTGAATGTGTTTGTGCATTTAAGTATGTGTCTGCATGTGTGTGGGTTTGTGCATGTGAAGCACAGCTGAGGGATAAGACACACTACAGTCAGTAATTTTTGTTACAGCTGCTGCTGTGGACCTGACGGTTTGTGTTCACCTGCTCCCCAGATTCAAATTTTGAAACCTAATCCTCCAAGTGAAGGCGTTTGGAGGTAAGGCCTTTGGGAGGTGATTAGATCCTGAAGGTGGAGCCCTCAGGAATGGAATTAGGGCTTTTATAAGGAGCTGAAGAGATCGCAGTTCTCCCCTTCTACCATGTGTGAGGACACAGAGAGAAGCGGCTGCCTATGAAACAAAAAGAGGGCCCTCACCAGACAGCGAATCTGCCAGCACCTTGATGCTGGACCTCCCAGCCTCCATAACTGTGAGAACTACATTTTTGCTGGTTATAGGCCAGTCAATCTGTGGTATTTGGTATAGCAGCCTGAACAGACTAAGACAGTTGCTAATTATAATCGTCATTTTCAAAGGTGGAGACAGGAAGTTGCATCAAAATCTCCAGTGGCAGAGAGGGGGCTAATTGGAAAATGCAAAAAACACTTAAAATCATTTTGACACATCATATACAAATGCATTCCCTTGCCCCTGGAGAATGTCATTTTAAATAGGAAATCTGAACTCCTACGAAAGAAGAAAACATTTTTCTTAGACTGACATTTAAAATATAGATGCATTTTAAAATATACACACAAATATAAAACAATAAAATTGTTTTGTAATTAATACACTTGCTATATTTAATATAAGTAAAAATAAAAGCAAGTATTCAGTTTTCTTTATATTTTTCAGATTATATTTTTATATATGTAAACATATGCATATATATGCACATATAAGATACATACATGTTCACATAGACACACAGATAGACATAGGATGAGACAGAAAGGCAGAGAATCAGAAAGTAGAGACTGAGAGACAAAGATACAAAGAAAGACAGAAAAAATGTTTCTCTGTATTGATGGATTTTTTTCCAAGATGAAAAGACCCTCTTATTAATTCTTCCATATTCACATATCCATTCGTTCACTCACTCATTCACTGTTAGCTTTTTATTAATTTTGTGGTAAGCGATGACTTAGGCTTTGGGAATATAATACAATTTTATTTTTGCGATCAATACACTAGTTATAGTTGTGAAAATCAATGCACATATTAAAATTTCAAATATTGGTTGATGCTTTAAATTATTCAAATAAACAAAATAGCTCATAATTTAAGTATAATTTACTTGTATATAATATTCTACATGTACACTTGTATATGAAAATATATCTAATATTCAACATATCTATTTTGTCAGTTCTGATTCTCATATTTTTCTTAAATTTGCATAGAGTTAGGACTTTTATATATTTTTGTGGCTAAGTGTAGGGATTAAATGATCATTTTAGTCTGTTCAAAGTAGTGTTAAGGATATAGAAAAACTAACCTAAGGCAGAATGTTGACTAGTAAACAACTGAATGTTTCACAAAATTATTTGCCTATTAGTGCTAATTATTGTCCTAAATAAACCTAGGAGGCAATAAACAAGCAAAAAGTGTTTATTTGGAATCAAAAAATTGCAATTCGGGGCTCACAGATTCTGGTAGCAACCCAAACAGTGTCCCAGCTACGGAGTAAATTCAGAGGCTTTTGGAGACAAAGAAGGGAAGTTTGCACTGCAGGGAATTGTCATTGGAGTTGGAGACAGAACGGAGTCTTAGCTAAACAGGATTGAGTGCTATGGCTATCACTAGAGGGAGGTAAAAGGTCATTACTGTGGCAAGCTGCAGGTGTTCTTGCAGAGCCCTTGGAATATTTGTGGTTTGGCCCAGTTCTAAAGCTCATGCTTCCATCCAATGAGGAAATGCATAAGGTCCACCTTCTTAATGGCCTCCCGGCTCCATGTTAAAACCCCTTGACAGAGTGACTACATTTTATTTCACATTTCACATTATGAATTTATCACCTCTCAGCTCGAAATCCAAATGTGATTGCATATCCTGCAAAAAGTGAAGCCAAGCCCTTTAAATATTTTCCTTTTACCATTGGGCATGATACTAAAGTTTTTCAGAAGAGGATGCTGGAGCAACAGGGCAGGACTGTGTTTCCTGGTTCCAGTGTGCTCTCCTCAGCAGGCTCCTTGAGCAAACAACACATCTCCAGTGCCCAGCTCCTGCACTGCATTTGCCTTTTCAGCTCCAGGCTGTTGAAGTACACAGGAGTTCAACAGTAGACTCCTGCAGCCTGTGCAGCTTCTCCAGCATGAGGCTCCTACAGAGTGGGTGCCTTTTCCAAAGCTCAACAGCTGCAGCATACATGGCTTCTCCAGTGCTTGGTCCCTGCAGAACAGGCAGTTTCTCTAGATCCTGCATCCTTCCATGTACATGGGTTCCTGTAGCACATGGATTCCTGAGAGCCAGCAGTGGCTACTCCAGCATCCAGGTTCTGCAGTAAGGGTGGTCTGCAGAACTCAGAGACCAACAGATTCCCCTGGCAGCTCCCTTTGGTGTTTCTGTAGTACAGTACTAGCAGTGAGACACCTTCCATGAATGACTTTCTCTGGCACCTAGAGGTTGGATTTCTAGCAAGCTCTACCAGTACATATCTATGGGGGAGTCGGGTGAGGGAGAATGTGCTCATTTTCCTTTGAGTGCTCCAGCCCAGCCCTAGAGGTAGTGGCTGCAGCTTACATCTGTGCTCCCATATTCTTTAGAGTTCTCTTTACTTCTCTCTACTTCTCACTGGCCAATATGTCTTTACTCCAATCCCTTGTTGCAGTTAATCATTCTTTAAACTCCCTGTTCAAATAACTGTATGGTTTCTCTCTCCCAATTGAACCCTAATGAATACACAATTGATTAATTACAATGATTGCAATCACCAGAC
Source organism: Physeter macrocephalus (assembly GCF_002837175.3). Taxonomy (NCBI): domain Eukaryota; kingdom Metazoa; phylum Chordata; class Mammalia; order Artiodactyla; family Physeteridae; genus Physeter; species Physeter macrocephalus. The sequence continues at coordinate 60,405,544 of NC_041226.1, forward strand.
TAAATACACCGATCTGGTTAATTTTTAGTTATTAATTTTATTTCATATCCTTTAAACTAGACAAGTCACGAAACACTGAATGTGATACAATCAGTTCTATGCCTCATATTTCTATAGGATTATTGACAAACTAAGTAAATCCTAAGGATGGTGGTCAGAATGGTGAAACATCACAAAACCATATGTGTTTATGTGAACTCAGGCTCTTTCACTGGAAAACCTTGGAGGAGATAACCCTCTTTAAATATTTGAAGCTTTATTATGTGCCTAAGGAATTAGATTTGTTGTATAGTCAATTGAAAAAAATGGGTATAATTTAAGGGAAGGTAAATGTTGTTGTAATAATAAGGAAGAACTTCTAACAACCGGCTGGGTTAAAATGGGGCAATAATCCCTCTGTCACTAGAAATGACTAAATTAAGTCCAGGTGCCTGGACCTGAACAGCACTTTAAATACTACCCCAAAACATAGGATACTTGGGATTTTTTTTTCTGAAAGTTGTTCAAGATCTTTACATTAAAAACTATAGCTGAGGGATCTTCCCTGGTGGTCCAGTGGTAAAGAATCTGCCTTACCATGCCGGGGATGCGGGTTCGATCCCTGACCAGGGAACTAAGATCCCACATGCCGCAGGGCAACTAAGCCTGCACACCACAACTACTAAGCTTGTGCGCATCACCTAGAGCCCACGTGCCGCAAACTACAGAGCCCACGCAGTCTGGAACCTGCGCACCACAACTACAGAGCCCACGCGCCCTGAGGCCTGTGCGTCACAACTGGAGAAGAGAAAACCCACATGCCACAACTAGAGAGGAGTCCACATGCTGCAACGAGGAGCCCTCACGCCCCAATAAGAGATCTGGCATGCTGCAACTAAGACCTGACACAGTCAAAAATAAAGAAAAAGCAAAGAAACAAAAACTATAGCTGAGGTGAATCTTTTTAAGTCCTAAATAAATGAGAGATATATATCACATTCATGAATTAAAAGACTCAAAATTTTTAACCTGTTAAGTATTCCCAAGGTGATGTACAGATTTAATGAAATTTCAAAATTTCAGTAGGTTTTTTTGTGAATAATGGCAAACTGATTCTTAACATAAATGGAATGAAAAAGTTCTAGAATAACCAAAACAAGCTTGTCAAAGAAGAAAATAAGAAAACTCTCTTTTTCTGACTTCAAGTTTTACTGTTAAGCTATAGTAAACAAAACAGTGTGGGTTAGCAAAAAGACAAATAACTCAGTTGAACAGAGTAGACAGTTCAAAAATAGGCCACCTCCTACTTATATCATGATCAAATGATTTTTTTCAAGGGTGTTAAAACAATCCAATGGGGAAAGAAACTCTCTTCAACAAATGGTGTTAGAATCACCAAATAGCCATACAAAAAAGAAGACAAAACAAACATTGACCTTTAACTCACACAAAATACAAAAATTAATTCAAAACAGGTCATCTCAAATTCAAGACCTAACACCCAAGACATAAACATTGAAGTTAAAAGCCAAAACTATAAATATTCTAGAAGAAAACATAGAATATATCTGTAACTTAAGCAGGCAATTATTTCATTTTCAGATTATCAAAATTAAAAATTTCTGTTCACCAAACTCTTATAAGAAATTAGCCAGTAGCAGTGCATACCAACAATAATTATCTACCTGCTGAAAGCATTATATCTAGAAGCTAAGAACTTTGAGAAGATAATGTTAGCAGTGATAAGATTTCAATGACACAAGATAAAAGGAGATATTTAGGATGGGCTTGAGGAAATGCCATATTTGAAATGCCAGTAAAAAAGGAATTGGAGTTGTGTTTGACTTACCCTTTTCTCAACAAATAATGATTTTTAAGGGAGAGATAACAGGAAGACCTGAAAATTTGGCAGTAGATGTGATAGTTAATTTTATGTGTTAACTTGACAGAGCCATGGGGTGCCCAGATATCTAGTCAATATCTGGTTGTGTCTGTGAGAGTGTTTTTGGATGAGATTAACATCTGAGTCAGGAGACTGAGTAACGCAGATTGCCCTGTCTAATATGGTTGACCATCATCCAATCAGCTGAAGGCCAGTATGGAACAGAAAGGCTGATCCTCCTGAGAGAGGAAAGTCATGCTGCCTAACTGCTAAACTGAAATGCTGGTCATTTCCTGCCTCTAGACTTGAACTGAAAAATGAGGCTTTTGGACTAGAACTTATCCTATTGGCTCTTCTGATTCTCGGGCCTTCCTCCTGGGTCTCCAGATGGCTAACTACAGATCTTGGGGCTTCTCAGCCTCCATAACTGCATGAGCCAGCTTATTATAATGAATCTCTTTCTCTCTCTCCCTCTCCCTCCCCCCCGCCTCTCTCTCTTTCTCTCTCTCTCAATAGCTAGCTAGTTAGATATAGATATAAAAATATATAGATATGTAGATCCGTTTGGTTCTGTTTTTCTGGAGAACCCTGACCAATATAGGAGTGATATTTTAGAACAGCAATATCCTATACAGAAAAGAGAAGAAGGCTATTGACCTCTCAACAGCAGATACAGAACACTGCTGTCCCATGTACCTTCCACCTCAAAACAGATTCATAGATAAAAGTTGGCTCTATATATCACCACTCTATGCAGGTTCTAGGAAAGACAGCGATGGCAGTGAAAACAGAAGCGTAGCAGAAGCATAACTGGTTATTCACACAGAAAGGATATGCATTAACAGAAAAATCCCTAGTGTTCTTTAGAATAGCACTAAAGTTCATCCAGACATAAACTGACTCATTGCAACATCCCTTCCTTTGGAGTTATTTTTTATGAAATGTTTGAATGAGAGTGACCCTGACTTTTACTTAGTTTGAAATAGATCACATATATTCATATAATAGAAATAATAAAACAACCATAAACTCACCACCCAGATAAAGAAGTAAAGTTTAAATCCAAGTCCCCCGTGTACACCTCCCAATCCATCTTGTCCCTCCTCCTCTGCTCTTACTGTACAAAAGGCAATTATCATCTGGAATTTGGTATACATGAGTTCAATAGGTGTTTTCAAATTTTGTTACATATTTATCACAAAACAACACCTAACATGGTTTTGGGTGTTTTTAATTCTTGAATTGGATTTTATTATATTGCCTATATCCTTTGGCAACCTGGTATTTTTCACTCAATTCTCTGTTAGTGAGATATCTCCATGTTGATAAGTTCAGTTCACTCATTTTCTTCCACCTTAGTTTTGTGCAACAGTTGATAGGGATAAACTGATGAACTTCCATTTTGATCATTTTGCTGTTTTTCTTTTCTCTTTTAGTGAAATTGAAAGTACCTTTATGAGTATTTCGGGCATTTTCTGGGTAAGAGAACTGACTTTGGCAGGAGTTTGTATGCCACAGTTGTTTTCTCCTTTCAGAGCTGAGCTGAAGTGTTAATTACTTATTCCAACTGGCAGTCTTGCAAAAATTTCTTTGAAAGCAAGGTCTAAAATTGTGGGGATAGTAGCTGTGAAACAAGAACACAGCAACCTGCATTTATACCAAACAAGGTAAAAAAAAATGGACAAAAGCTATATCCCTAAAACTGACCCAAAGTTTTAAACAGAACAAAAGGAAATATATACAGATCTCAAAAAGACTGAAAGTGGTATAGATAGAATGAGCTTCTGTAGTCCCGCCATTGAATCTACATAGAGAGACAACACTCTTCCCAGCTCAGAGAATGTGGGATATTTTGGAGGTACTACCAAAGTATTTGAATTCTCTAGCCTCCGTCTGTATGCCCAGATAGTGTATTTTCTCTGTACATAAATGGAATGATAATAATAATTATAATAATAGCAACATTATTTGAGTGCTTAGTTTAGTCTGCCCATTGGCATTCTAAGAACTTTATATATAATTGATTTATTCCTTACAATAATTTTATGAAGTAGAAACTATTATTTTTCCTATTTGCAAGTGAAGAACTTGAGCACAAAGAGATTAGTTACCCAGTTCAAGTATACAAATCTTAAAAAGAAAAAAAGCCAAAGGTGAAGTCCATGCTAGAATTTGCTCATTTTATTTAGATGCTATTGGCAGTTCCCTCTCCTTACAATTTCTGTTAATCCCTGGAGAAGAACTCTACACTGTAGGAATGATCTCACTTAGATCTCTTTCCAACCTGTTCAAATATGGATGGGCCTCTTAGATGTTCTGAAGGTCAAGCCAGATATACCAAGATAAAGTGAAAAGAGCTTGAGTTTGATTAGACTTGAATTTATTTTAAATCTAGCTTTATCATTTACTAATTGAAAGACTATCAATCTTCTCATTGGTAGGGTGGAATAATTTTCTCATTTTTAGGGTGGAATAATAATAGTACTTCATTCATTATTGTGATGACTAAATGATTTCATGTGTACAGAGTTGCGTTGAGTGGGTTTCCTGAAAGTGGTTGTAAGACTCATAACCAAGAACAAAGTATGTGAAGGGCCCAGTGTTGTAATCTTAGGGAACTGCCAGGTCTTAGAGCTAGCTAAAATCCCAAAGATAATCTTAAAGGTACAATTTCAATAGGAACAGCCTTACCACCACTTTTGTCACTGCCTCTATGAATCTAAGTATAAAAATGGACGGGGGGCTTCCCTGGTGGCGCAGTGGTTGAGAGTCCGCCTGCCGATGCAGGAGACACGGGTTCGTGCCCCAGTCCAGGAAGATCCCACATGCCGCGGAGCGGCTAGGCCTGTGAGCCATGGCCGCTGAGCCTGTGCGTCCGGAGCCTGTGCTCCGCAACGGGAGAGGCCACAAAAGTGGGAGGCCCCCGTACCGCAAAAAAAAAAAAAAAAAAAAAAAAAAAAAGGAAGGGGGCCAGGGACAGGCTTTGGGTTGGACACAGTTCATAGAGAAGTTATCCTTTTGCCCTTCCTTCCACAAGGGAGAGAAACATCAAGAGAATATCTCATGAAGTCAGTGGCTGTCTGCACAGAGTCTGATGTTCATTTTCAGGTTCAATGTCTGCTAATTCACTGAATATGCTAGCTTTCTCAGGGCTGCCAGAGATGGACAAGACTACGGGAAGACTTGGTAGGTGGAAGAGTGGGGAGAACCGAGGATAAGGTCATCCACCACCAAAACCCAACTCCAAAGAGTCACAGATAATTGATCCATCTCTTGTCCATAGGGTTCCAGGATGCAGGCCACAAAGAGGAGCACTGATAGGTTTATGAAGGATCAAATAGGGTGATATAAAATAGAAAGGCCCTTGCTTGATTTGGCCTGGCACTTCCTGTGGGGGCAGCCAGAAATTGATGTGAACTGTCAGTGGACCAGCATTACCTGCCCTGACTACACTTGGGATTCAGCCTTTACCAGCAGGGCCTTCTTATGCCACCATCAGTCCCAAATGGATACGTAGAAAATGAACTAGGAAAGTAACAAGTAACCAGGGAGCAGACATCAAATTTACCAGAGAGCCACCAAAGGAGATGACGTGTGTTTTCCCTTAGTAGCTTCCCCTTCACAACCTGAACGGTAACCAGAGGAAGATATGGTGGCAGGTGAAAGAGCAGATTTTTGTCTTCCCTGAAACTCTAGGTTCCTCTAGCTCTGAGCCTGCACTGGTGGGGGATTGGATATGAGAGAGAAAAGCTTTGAGTAAAATGTGAATTTGAAAATATGAAACACAAGAGGTAAAGCTGTAAGATCTAAAAGTATCTGTTTCAAAAACCATTAAGTATCTAAAATGTAAAGAATTAAACTGATAAGCCATTAAGGAAGTTAGCTATGTAGTGGGAAAGGTGGGGTTATTGCTAGAACATTGCTGGTAGCCATACTGGAGAAATAACATAAGCGAGTCTTCAAACACCTGCAAGCTAAACTCACATACTTAATGAACGTGCCAGTTATTGAGCTGTTGCCTTGCCCTCCAAATTCAGCCTCCTGTATCCTGTGTTGTGTTGCTGAGGCTGGGTCTATGCAAACCACAGGTCTCATCTATCACCTGGGTCCTTGTGATTCTACAAATAGGGGAAAACAGTGGGAACTGAAAGATCGGAAGAGAGAAGAGACCTGCCCCTTCCGTTTGTGTGTTATACCTGTCAGTATCCCCGCTGCAGTATCTCTTCACCTTTTCACTAATTCTAATTTCTAGATTTCTGGGAATTCTCAGCAGCAGCTGGACAATGCCAGGACATCAGAGATCTGAGTCACAGATCCACAGAACCCCTCCTCCTGACTCGTAGGTTCTAATATACCCAAATTTTTCTCTTTCTTCTCCCAGTCTTAGAGGTGATATTTGCTTCTTACAGTTTTTAACGGTATTAACTCAGAATTTGGTTAATGAATTTTCCAACACTAGTTTAATCATTTTCTTATATTAACCAGTCTCTTAAAATGACTGGTGTGTGTGTGTGTGTGTGTGTGTTTATTTACTTGACTGGACACTGAATGATAGACGCTGTAGACAGTTGGTACAGGCTTGACACATAGTAGGTACTTAGTTAATATCAGTTCCTGTCCCCCTAGCTGGAGGTGGAAATACAAGTTGAAATTTTACTGTGCTATTCTCTTCCCGCGAGTATTTACTTGACTACTAATAGGAGCATGGTTTTCATATTAGGGCCATGAGAATTTCTACCCAAGATATAATCCTGATATGATGACATATGATAGTGAATATATGTATACTCATTATATATATATATATATATATATATATACACATATACGTGTGTGTGTATATATATGTATTTACTATCATATATGTGTATATATATACATCACTATATATGTGTATATATGTATATATTATAAATATATAATATATAAAAATGTACAAAATATATATCTCATATATATGAGAGAACAAAAGAAAGGGGGGAACATTACTTTTAATAATGGTAAAAGTATTTACATGTTAAAGATTTCTGTAGTGAGTTTGCTTGGACAAATGATATTACAAAGCCATATGTATAAATCTGATAACCAGAGATGTCAAGATCCCTGCATTTTTAAACCTTACATCTGGTAACTGTAGCTACCTAAATTTCTATGCATTAAAAGTTACTACCTAGGTCACGCCATAAAGGACTTGATGTTTAATCAATGAATAATGAAGGAATGTGCTTTATAATCTTGTCTCTGAGCTTGGTGCTTTTTCCCTGTCGGATTTTGGTCCACTGTTGTGCTACTGAGGAGCACGGCCACATCTATATAAAGTCTTCCTGGTTTTGGAATGTGAATTTTCTGACATTATATTTTCATCTTTAGCAATTTTAATTAACTTTAGCACTTGACTTAATTTATTTTTCTCTTTTACCTTTTGTCATGATTATGTTTTTTATTCTGATGTTTCCACATTGCTTGATGAACAGCTCAAACATCTGAGAATGACGAGAACCCCAGTTGCTTAACAAGGTTGAAATCTCATTTTGCAGCAAGGAAACAGATGCTACTTATGTCACCCCAATGAATCTGAAGTCTGTAATCTTTGAGCATTTTAGATTTTTGTACCTGAAATCCCTGGGTAACAATTAGTTTATAACAACGTACTTTAATCTTCCTATAGCAATCTCTGATCACTCATAAATTTATCTATTCACATAGAACAATACATAAAAAATGAAAGACTTATCTTTCACCACCTGTAACCTCCAAGGGAACAAAGTTTTTGATTTTCCATCATCCCATGGGTCCACACAATAGAAACAGATATTTACTTAACGGGTCTCAGAGGACTGTTTGGAACAAAGTATCAGATGGATAAAAGAAAAAACAAAACAATAAAGAGACCAGGAAGAACCTTCAAAACCAAAGACCATTTGCTACCATTTGTTATCATTTCTGAAAGATCCACATATACAAGTAGGCATAAATATTTGTGCATGGGCAAAATATGAAATATTTAGGTTCATTTCTATGTATTCAAGTACAACTACTATAGCATCAACAACTAAAATCTAATATAACACTTAGGGAAACATGTTTAGCACTGTCTTCTATCTCACCAATCCATACTGAGCCGTATGAGAGCAAGTCTTATATTCTAAACTCTACAAACCTAGTAAAAGACTAGTGGATATGCGTTGAATAAATCCATAAATTGTCTTTTAATAATTTATTCATTCGTTTGTCATATTTATTAACTAATTTATGACAGGCAAAGTAAATAGAGAAGGAGGGAAAAAAACAACAAAACAATAGAAACACTGACTGAAACTCACTGCTTTCATAGTGCTTATATATTAATGGAGTGATACATACAATATCAATTAAGTAAAATATATAGTGTATCAGATAGTAATGAGTGTCATGGAGATGAACAAAGCAAGAAAGCTGGGTGGAGCGAGAGTATGTGTGTTTGTATGTGGTGTATAATTTTTGAAGGGGTCAGGAAGACCTCACAGAGAAGAGACCTTTGAATAAGCACCCTAAGTATATAGAAAAAGAATGAGTCTTGTAATTAAATGTGAAGGAAAGGGCAAGTGCAAAGGCCTTGAGGCATCAGTGTGCCAGGAGGACTTAGAGAATAAGAATGAGAAGGCCTGCACATTTTAAATTCAGTGAGCAGGAGGGGTGAGCAGTAGAATATGTGATCAGAGAGACAGTTGGAATGCAGGTTCTGCAGCTTCCCTTTAGCATTATAATGACTTTAAATTTTGCTCAAAATGAATTTGGAAACCAGTGGAAAGTTTGAAGCAGAGGAGACTAACCATATTAAGGATGGAAGCAAGAAGGCTGGGTGAAAGGCTATTGCTTGCCTACAGGATGGCAGGGATGGTTATGGGAAATCGTTGGGTTCTGTTGTATCTTGAAGGTAATTCCAACAGAATTTGCTAATGGATATGATATGGGGTATGAGGGAAGGGAATGAATCAGGATGATATAAACATTAGCTAATAGTTCATTGATCACCTATGATGAACCTGTCACTGTTTTACTTGTGTTATTTAATTTTATTAAAAAAGCATTTCCTAATAGAAGTTATTATTTTCCTCATTTATAGATGAGGAAATTAAGATACTGAGACAGTCTATAACTTGCCTGTTCTGAAGCTTGCACAGGACAGAGCCTGGATTCCGATCCAGACTAGCAGTCTGGCTCTGCTGTTCAGCTGTCAATCACTGGGCTCTGCTGCTTCTTCATGATGGCTCATGGCTCCCACAGTCTTTGTTTTGTGAAATTGAAAGAATATACTTGCTACTGAGTAATATGGGGAAGACTGGGGGAAAAAAAATTTAGGGAGAAAATCAAGAATTTGGTTTTGAAGATGTTGTTTGAAATCTCAGGGAGGGAGTTGGATACACAGGTCTGCAAGTAAAAATGGGGATCATGTTGTAGGGATAAAATGTGGCATCCTCAGACCGTGGATGACAGTATTTAATAGGCAAAGGTCTTACAGGAAGTGAGTCTAGGTAGATTGTTCTCTTGCTGGGTCAACTCTCCATTCTACTATTTCATCACTTTTTTAAACCAGAGAAAGAAAGACAACAGAAATAACAACAACAAAGAAGATGAAACAGCCTTTGGAGCATATTATATGTCATATTGGAAATGTTCTCCCTTGAAAATCTATTATGGATCTGCTCTTCATTGTGCTTTCCTGTGACTTAAATAATTAAGAACATTTGTGACCAACAAACACCTTTTTGTGTTCTTTTAATGTGTTAAAATAAAATCATTTTGAAAATGAAATTGTTTCATTTTGAAATTTATGGGAATGAAAGGCAGAGCTTTCTTTTCTAACAATGATAAAATAACTTGAAAACAAATACATCACCTCACACAATGAACTAACTGTGGAATTTAATGTAAGGTTAATTCTTATGCAACCATCACTAGGCATCATTAGGCATTACAGAAATATGAGAAAACCTGATTGTAACACTGTATTATTTGCCCTACATTTTTACTGCCCAAAGGAAATGAAAAAAAAAATAAAGTAAATCCTGCAATGAAATTCTATTTTATTTAACCACTATATTGTTAGTACATACTATGTGCCAGGCACTGTTGTCTAAACATGTTACAAGTATTAACATATGTAACCCTCCTGACAATTCTATACAGGAGGAACTCTATTATTACTAATTTACAGATTTTTTTTTAAAATGGAGACACAGAGAGGTTAAGCGGGCTCAGAGACACACATCCAGAAGTTGGTGGAGCCAGGATTTGAACTCACACAGACTGGCAAATATCCATGGTTTTCATTCATATGAAAATGTTGTTCTAATTGATTATTGACTTTTCTCATATTTGCCTTATTTATATGTTGACAACTTGGATGTATATGTTAAAGATTTAGGAAGAGAGATTTGCATTTTAATTTGAGTTAGGCTTTTGATGAGCTATATCTTCTATTGACATTCAAGATAGTGATGACATTGCTTCAGCTTCCCTGGAGAGAGGCCTCGCTTTATGCAATGCTCTTTATAAATTCTCCTGTCTATTCACTCTTACACTTTCTCCTCTCTGTCCCCTACTCCCTCCAGAAGACTAAGAAAAGTAGGTGTGGTTAATCAGACAAATTATCACAAGTCTAAAGTGGAAAGAAATTAAGAGATCTATTTATCCAATTCCCTAATTTTTTTTTTTTTTTTTTTTTTTTTTTTTTGCGGTACACGGGCCTCTCACTATTGTGGTCTCTCGGTACACGGGCCTCTCACTGCTGTGGCCTCTCCCGTTGCGGAGCACAGGCTCCGGACGCGCAGGCTCAGCGGCCATGGCTCACGGGCCTAGCCGCTCTGCGGCATGTGGGATCTTCCGGGACCGGGGCACAAACCTGTATCCCCTGCATCAGCAGGCGGACTCTCAACCACTGCGCCACCAGGGAAGCTCAATTCCCTAATTTTTGTTATGGGAGGAAACTGAAGCAGAAAGTTATCCAAATTTCTTCAGGTAACACTTGGCCTCAGTGAGGACTTAATCTAAAATAGCACTGGCAGACTTATTCTATAAAGGACCAAAGAATAAACTGTCTGTGCTTTGTGGGCCACACACTGTCTGTCCTATATTCTTCCTTGTTTACTTTACAATCCTTTAAATTGTTAAAAAAAAAAAAAGAAAAAGAAATAAAAACATTTTTTATGTCTCAAGGTTGTGCAAAATCAGGCTTCAGGCTTGATTTGCTCACTACACCTCCAATCCACAGGTACACTTTTTTAAAAATTGCCCAATTCTAATTTTACATTGGATTATAAGCCTAATTATTCTTTCCCTCCATTCACCTTTCTACAAATACTTATTAAGCACATACTGCTTGCTGGGCCCCATCCCCAATGTTGTGGTGCTCCAGACAGACAGAGGCTCTGTACTTATGGTTGTAGGACAGAAAATAAGTATATCTGTAAGTAAACAGAATAATATATATTTAGATATTAATAAGTGCAACAAAGAAAATCAAACAAGGTATTAGGATAGGTTGGACATGGAGGGTAGGGCCTACTTTATCTAGGGTGGTTAGGGAAAACCTCTCTGAGAAGATGCATTTCAGATATGCATGAACACATCAGCAAGATAAGGAAATGTCAATACATGGGGCTGTTGACACGAGCTGAGTAGTCTAATACCACAGGTTGGCACTTAGGTGCACTTGAAAGCTTGGCCCACTTTCTAGAGGAGTCGGGATGCTGGTAGCTGTCAATGTCAAGAATTTTGGAACTTGTAGTGTGTTGGTGAAAGAATTCAGTTAACAAAGAACCCAGATCAGAGTTGAAAGTGTTCAAGAAACAGGCAGAGAGCAAACCAGTATCTCTGGGCCACAGTTAATTGAGAAGGGTGGTGATGCATAAGGTTGGGAGGTAGAAATGCTTCTGTTATAGGGTTTGCAATTTATTATCATTGCAATGATGAATTACTGCAAGCTTAAAGCAAGGGAGGAATGCCATCAGATTCATGTTTTCAAAAAAAAAAATCACTCTGGAGAATGCAAGAATGCAAGAGCAGAATTTGAAAATGTATATGCGATTCCTAAAAAACAATTCAAGCAAAGGCACCAAGAATGCTCTATGATACATAATTTATTTTCAGAAATAAACATCTAAGCACAGACTTATTTTAACAGTTACTATTTATAATACATTCCAGAATTTCAGGCTTCTCTTAAAAAAAAAAAAAGCCATTTATCCATTATCTTTTCAGCAAAAAGGAGAGAAGAAAAAGGAGAGCTTTTTTTTGTGTGTGGTATAAACATGAAAAATACAGAAACAAGAATTGTCTTAATTTTAATAATTTGTGTTTTCCAAAACATTAGAAATTGACAGATTCTGGAAACTCAGATGCGACAACAAGTTGCATTGATTTTCTTTGGGTAATTAATTTGTGTGCCTTTATAAAGAACTATTTAATGATTTTTTTTACTTAAAACTGAAAAAGCCTAACAATAGTTAAAAGAATTTTTTTTTTTTTTTTTTTTTTTGCGGTACGCGGGCCTCTCACTGTTGTGGCCTCTCCCGTTGTGGAGCACAGGCTCTGGACGTGCAGGCTCAGCGGCCACGGCTCACGGGCCTAGCTGCTCCGCGGCATACGCGATCTTCCAGGACTGGGGCACAAACCTGTGTCCCCTGCATCAGCAGGCGGATTCTCAACCACTGCGCCACCAGGGAAGCCCTAAAAGAATATTTGATGTGCACCAATGACTGTTCTTCATTTGAATCTATTGATTTCTAGTATAATCATAATTGATGCATTTTGTTAAAAAGAAAAATGAGGGCTTCCCTGGTGGCGCAGTGGTTGAGAGTCCGCCTGCCGATGCAGGGGACACGGGTTCGTGCCCCGGTCCGGGAAGATCCCACATGCCGCCGAGCGGCTGGGCCCGTGAGCCATGGCTGCTGAGCCTGCGCTCCGCAATGGGAGAGGCCACAACCATGAGAGGCCCGCATACGGCCAAAAAAAAAAAAAAAAAAAGAAAAATGAGGTTCTGCTTGCTTGTCTTTCCAAAGTTATGCCGAATATTAAAAGGAAATAAAGAGGAATCAAATTAGCAAAGAAAGAAAACAGAAAAAAGAAGGTATTATTAGAGAAATGCAAATCAAAGCTACAATGAGGTATCATCTCAGACCGGTTAGAATGGGCATCCTCAGAAAATCTACAAACAATAAGTGCTGGAGAGTGTGTGGTGAAAAGGGAACCCTCTTGCACTGCTGGTGGGAATATATTCATGTATCAATAAATTGATACAGCCACTATGGAGAACAGTATGGAGGTTCCTTAAAAAACTAAAAATAGAATTACCATATAATCCAGCAATTCCACTACTGGGCATGTACCCAGAGAAAACCATAATTCAATAAGAGTCATGTACCACAATGTTCAGTGCAGCACTATTTACTACATATATGTGGAATCTAGAAAAACGGTACAGATGAACCGGTTTGCAGGGCAGAAATAGAGACACAGATGTAGAGAACAAACTTATGGACACCAAGGGTGGAAAATGGGGTGGGTGGTGGTGGGATGAACTGGGAGATTAAGGTTGACATGTATACACTAATATGTATAAACTAGATAACTAATAAGAACCTGCTGTATAAAAAATGAATAAAATAAAATTCAAAAAAAGGAAAGAAAAAAGAAGGTAATAAATAGAAACAATATTAATCAATTACTGAAAAAGACAATTATTTAAATTGCTGTTTATGTGGGGCATGTTTGCTTGATGCACTAAGAGGAAGCTAAGTTCTTATTTGTTGTCAGGGAAAATGTATTTAGTTACACAATAAAAAGCTGGTTTTAAACCTGTTACTCTTCGAGCATTGCCCCCATTAGTAAACAAGTAAGTGGTCTAACCACTTCTGCCCCCTCTCAGACACCCTCACACCAGTACACTAATATACTTTCTGTACACAGTAGCTACTAGCAAGAGTGATCTGTTCAGAAATCAAGCCAGACCTTTAAACATGGCTGCTTAAAATTCTTCCGTATAGTTTCTAAAATTCTGTCTTATTCAAACTGTGCTTTGGCCTACACCTCCCCAAATGAGTTGATTCCCCCTACCTCTCAAACCAACCCCCTTCCCCCCCAGTTCTACACAACAACCAACTTCTCATTCCTGAAGTCCAGGGAGAGCTCCTTGATCACAATCACCCTGGTTAAAGCCCAGTTTACTATCCATTAGAGCATCTATTTTTATTTTCTCCATAGTCTTTTCTTTTCATCTGTGATTATCTTGCATATAGATATTGGGTTATGCTGGTCTCCTTCCCTCCCTGACTATACTAAGGGAGAACATGTCTGTTCACCTTCTTCATTCATTGGCATAAAGTGCTATGTGGTAAATGTTTGCCAAAATTGGGAGCCATAGAACCCATTATACCATTGGAAAAGAAAATGACAGGACATTCCTGATTCTCTGTTTCAGAAATGTAAAATGATATATAATGATATAAAATGATATATAATTTCATTTGTTCACACTTCTGGGCAGAAAGGTCACTTGAAGAACACGTTACCTGATTTCTCTGCTGACTGCCACCTTCTCTATATCCATTGACAATATGCATAATAATACGAACAGAAAGATACTGAAAACCCTAGAATTGTGCTAAAGTAAATGAAGGTGCCATTTGTCTGTGTGTTGGTGACTGAGGAATTCCTCCTACATCCTGTACCTATGAAAGCCTTGGCACATTGCTTCTCAGGAAAAAATACAGCATTGTTAGCAAGTAAGTGTTAAAGAACCATGAGGAATAACACCGACATAAATTAATTTGGAGGGATAAGATCAATATGTGAGGTATTTTATTTGAATTAACTAATAGTAGTTTCTGAAATCAGTAGTATTTGGCAAAAGCATTGAACCGTCCCTGGGGTCATGTAGCAGCTAGGCTCTGCAACAACCTTGTGGTGTGATAAGAGCTTAACCCTAACAGTGAACCCGAGAGGTCTGTGATCTCGAACTAGCCAATAAAGGAAAATGAAACAGAAGGAGGTCAGATACAGAAAAATATTTACTTTATCCTGATAGTGCTGATAATGATGGTAATAAGAATAATAGCTAACGACAAGAGGACTTTTTCTCTGCAGACTGTCTAAGCACTTGGCATATACAGGGACTCAACTCTCACCACATTGTTATGATACAATTGTTATGATTATCCTCATTCCATAGATGAAGAAATGTAAAGAGACGTGAGAAAACTTTCTCAAGACCCTGTACTAGCAGGTGGTAGAGCCTCAGCTCCTCAGTATGACATGCTGCCTTGGTTGTTGGTTTAACCAAAAGAAGAAATTCAAAAATGGCAATGTGCCAAATAATGCTTCCTGATGAGACTTAACGGGTTTTAGTTACCTATCCTCACTCTTTGGATGACTAAAATCATTCTATAAATGACCCCAAATTCTCTGTATAACGTCTAGGAGAAACTTTCCACTCACACACAGGTGGATAACAAGGAAACCAAAGAGAATATTACTATGTAGTTGATGTCCTAGTTCTAGAGAGTCAATTGCCTAAAATTAGTAAAAAGGGGAAACACTAAAAACAAAAATAAAACAAAAAACGGTTGGTTTTGGTCCCTCAAAACACAGTAAAATTTGAAGACAATAGAAGGACTATTTCCTGCTTTCAAAGAGAGACCATTCTAGTCAACCCAACTACCTAAGACCATCTGAGGTCAATGATTGATAGATTTGAGCATATAATATGAAAATGTCTGTACTACATGTAAATGACTTAACAAACAAATATAGGGAAGAGCAATGTGGAAAATCATTTGAAACATAGTTATTATCACTATTCTGCATAGAATTCTTACAAAAAACAATGAGTGAAGGTAAGGGCACATGAATAGATGGTCTTCACAAAGTACAAGGAAAGGACCTATTATTTAGCTTATGATTAAAATGCAACTTAAAACTGAGAGACAGTTTTTATTTTTCCTATTAATGGATGTCAAAGAAGATTATTTGAAGCTTTCCCTATCAACATAGATGACACGATTTAAAGCTGGATATTGGGAGTACACATGATGTTATCATAAAACACAATTGTTGGCTTGTTGTTTATATACCTCCTTCACTTTTGAATCATTTGGAATATCTAAGTGTTTAAGAAAAATATTAAACTATTGCAAGTTGTCATTTGAACATGAAAGTTAAAGTTTCTAGATGGTGATTAAAAATTCTTTATATAAAAATTCTAAGGATGGGGGCTTCCCTGGTGGCACAGTGGTTAAGAATCCACCTGCGAATGCAGGGGACACGGGTTCGAGCCCTGGTCCGGGAAGATCCCACATGCCGTGGAGCAACTAAGTCCGTGCACCACAACTACTGAGCCTGTGCTCTAGAGCCCGCGAGCCACAACTACTGAAGCCTGTGCACCTAGAGCCCATGCTCTGCAACAAGAGAAGCCACCGCAATGAGAAGCCCATGAACTGCAACGAAGTGTAGCCCCCTCTCACTGCAACTAGAGAAAGCCCGCGTGCAGCAACAAGGACCCAATGCAGCCAAAATAAAATAAGTAAACTTGTTAAAAAAAAAAATTCTAAGGATGAAAGTAAGAGTAAGGAAGAAAAATTATGGCTTCAAAAGAGAAAATCAATTAAATATATTAATGATGACATGAGGCTCACAAATACATTTATTCTTCTGCTTTGGAAATTAAAGAGCAAATTATGACAATAGTTTTTAAGAATGTTACTATTAATTTCTATGACAACAGACAAAAATTACATATTGCAATATAAATAATAAAAGCCTTGGTTTTACATTGCCTTGAATAAACAAAATTTGGGGGTGGTATGATTTCTTTGTCTAAATTGACTGCCCATTCCAGAAATTGAGAACATAATTTTTCTTGTACCTACCATGATAAAGGAAATATAATGGTTTTTATAAATTTATTAATTTATTAAATGATTCAAAAACGAGGACTAAACTAAAAGAACATTTAAAAGATGAAGAACGGACCTCCCTGGTAGCGCAGTGGTTAAGAATCCGCCTGCCAATGCAGGGGACATGGGTTTGAACCCTGGTCCAGGAAGATCCCACATGCCTTGGAGCAACTAATCCCGTGCACCACAATTACTGAAGCCCGCGTGCCTAGAGCCCGTGCTCCACAACAAGAGAAGCCACCGCAATGAGAAGTCCCTGCACCGCAACAAATAGTAGCCCCCGCTCGCCGCAACTAGAGAAAGCCCGTGCACAGCAACGAAGACCCAACCCAGCAAACAATAAATAAATAAATAAATAAATGAACTTTTAAAAAGTTAAACAAATAAAAGATGAAGAATAGACTAAGACCCATGGCTTTCTATAAATTCAAAATGAATGAATATAAATTGTGTGTGTATGTACATGTAAGTCACGGAAATTTAACAGTACTCTGCATACGAATATTTGGTTGTTGAATTCTCCCCACCTTCCTAATTTCTATTTTTCAATTGATTGATTTAATTTTTACCCAATAAACATAGATTTAAATCATACAACCTGTTAGCAACTGTATTAGAAGCAGGGAAGAGCCAGATGAATAAGAAAAGGTCCTGGGCTTCCCTGGTGGCACAGTGGTTGAGAATCTGCCTGCTAATGCAGGGGACACTGGTTCAAGCCCTGGTCTGGGAAGATCCCACATTTCGCGGAGCAACTGGGCCCGTGAGCCACAACTACTGAGCCTGTGCGTCTGGAGCCTGTGCTCTGCAACAGGAGAGGCCACGATAGTGAGAGGCCTGCACACCACAATGAAGAGTTGCCCCCGCTTGCCACAACTAGAGAAAGCCATCGCACAGAAACGAAGACCCAACACGCAAAAATAAATAAATTAATTAATAAACTCCTACCCCCAACATCTTCTTTAAAAAAAAAAAAGAAATGGTCCTTAAACTCATCATTAATTAGGTTGTCAATAAAAACTTGATATCAATTAAAATCTAATTTATAAGTAATGTAATACATATACAAAATAGTAACAAAACGAGAGCATGTGATGAAGCAAAAGATAAAATGACTCTAAGATTGCCCAGTATTTTAACATAAATAAGACATTAAAGGACTCTGACTCATAATTTATAAATTTTAATGTGGAAAAATTCCCTGTAAAATATTAAAACATATTTTTAAACAAAAAATGAGAAATAGGTGTATATGCAGTGCCTAGCATGGTGCCTGCCATAAGGTCACACTAGAAAAAATATTTTATTTTGGAATAAATGAAGGAGTTTGAACACTAAGGCAGTACTGTAAACTGCAATATGACTTTCAAAATGTTCATTTCCCCACCTGAAGATTAGATAATAAAATTGATACTGAAGTTTGCTTATTAATCTTGTTAATCCCCTGAAAGAAATTGCTCCACTGACTGTTTTGATACTGTGGGAAAAGAAGTCAAATCTTTAAAGTCTGCCAGAACCTCACAGTTACTATTTAAAATGTATTTTGCTGCTTACCTTTCTTCTTCTTTTTCTTTTTAATGAACAGCTTGTTTCTGAAGTAGACATACACAATTTGGCACAGTTCTCTACATTTCAGCACAATGTGGTTGAATTGGCAGTCTCTGCTCAGAGGAAGCCATTATTGTTTCAGCACCACAACTTCATTAGTCAAATCCCTACAAAATGAGATCTTTACAAGGCAGAAATAAGACTAATTGTGTGATGAGGGCACTGTTATGCTAATCTTTGTACTTGAAGAATATTTACGATAGAGAAAATATGGCTAAATAGATTTAATGCATATGACTTTTCTTTCATAATCCATTATGAATAAACAAGTTTTTTTCCAGAATTGATTTTAATAATGGTAAATTAAATAATTTTTTACTATCCACATGTATTGCATATAAAATTAATTAAAAAATTTTTTTCTATGCTTCCTGGTGGCATAAACTATAAGAGTAGATCACAAACATTAAATTTTTTAAAAAGTCTATAGTATTTGTTTCTTGAATTAGGCATTGTATTTTATAAACTCTTCAGTTAGCCAGAATTTAACAAGCATCAATCTGGATGATAAACATTTATTCATATGCAAAAACTTTTTTTACCGGTTCCTTTTTGGTAATATTTTCATAAATAAATGATATATTTCCTACATTAGCAAAGTATAAGAACATAATAAATGTATTTCCCTGAGAACTCAGTCACTATTATGAATCATATTTGTACTAGCTTATAAAATAGATGTTAAAATGTTAAGTGAAATATTATAACTTGTAGAAAAAAATCACAGTGGGCCCAAATCTTCTGTAAACACAGACACATACACACACACACACACCACACACACACGAGATTACACATATTTAATTTCGGGCACCATTAACATGTAAAATTCAAAATGCATGCATTTAATACTTGAAAGAGTTGGAAGTTCTAGCTGAATCCTAGATTCTAACACAGACTATGATAAGACCTATCATTTGGCCAATAGGCACATGAGAAGATGCTGAACATCGCTAATTATGAGAGAAATGCATATCAAAACTACAATGAGGTATCACCTCACACCAGTCAGAATGACCATCATTTAAAAGTCTACAAATAACAAATGCTGGAGAGGGTGTGAAGAAAAGGGAACCCTCCTACATTGTTGGTGGGAATGTAAGTTGGTGCCACCACTATGGAAAACTGTATGGAGGTTCCTCAAAAAACTAAAAATAGAATTACCATATGATCCAGCAATCCCACTCTTGGGCATATACCCAGACAAAACTATAATTTGAAAAGATACATGCACCCCTATGTTCATAGAAGCACTATTTACGATAGCCAAGACTTGGAAGCAACCTAAATGTCCATAGACAGATGAATGGATAAAGAAGATGTGATATGTATATATATGTGATATATATATATATATATCACATATATATACAGATACACAATGTAATATTACTCAGCCATTAAAAAAATGAAATAATGCCATTTGCAGCAACATGGATGGAACTAGAGATTATCATATTAAGTGAAGTAAGTCAGAAAGAGAAAAATATATAATATATTAACTTATTTGTGGAACCTTAAAAAGTGAAGTAAGTCAGAAAGAGAAAGATAAATACCATATGATATCACTTACATGTGGAATCTAAAATATGACACAATGAACCTACCTATGAAACAGAAATAGACACACAGACATACAGAACAGACCTGTGGTTGCCAAGGGGGTCAGGCAGCGATGCAGTGGGAGGTTGGGGTTAGCAGATGCAAACTATTATGTATAGAATGGATAAGTAGCAGGTTCTACTGTTTAGCACAGGGAACAATATTCAATACCTGTGATAAACCATAATGAAAAATAATATAAAAAACTATGATTGTATATATATATATGTATAACTAAATCACTTTGATGTACAACAGAAATTAACACAACATTGTAAATCAACGATACTTCAAAAAAAAAAGACCTATCATTGAGTTGAAAATATAGTTAAAGAAAATTGCATATAATATATATAAAATTTTAAACACACAACACAGGTCACAGTGTTTAAAATGAGAACAAAAAAATTAAGATATTTCAAAATATAGTAGATGTTGAACATTCAGTAAATACATTATTAATTTGTATGTATGATTTTATACTTTGAATGAAATTCAACATTGTTCAGAAGAGACAATACATGAGAAAAATCCTTTAAAATTTCTAAAATAAAAGTATCTGAGTAACTAATAGTGATTCATAACTGGCATAATCACTTTATAGTGCTAATATTGGCAAAAGGTGAAACTATTATCGTATATCAAAATTCTTGTGATTTTTAAATTTTGATTTGTATTCTTTGCTATTTTCTTACAGACTTAGCTCCCCGAGATCACTCCCGAATATAGACTGTATATTCCTTGTCAGAATGTTTTATTCTTATTATTTAAAACCAAAGTTTTTACATAATAGGAGTTCACAAAGTGTTTTCTCCTTAAGTGTCTCATTAAAATATAATTATTTTGTATGCTGTTGTGTACATAGAACCTAAAATTATGGTGTAATTAATCAGAAGAAATATTACTTCTTCTAAGCTTCTATCATAAGAACAAGAACAAAATGTTTGTAGGGCTATCAAGATTTTACATATGCAGGCATAGTCATTTTGTTTAAAAATCTTACATCTACCAGTGAAGACTTTCATAATTATTATCAGAATCTATGAGTTTTAAAGATATTGCAAAATTAGGGGATAAACTGTTAAGTAACAGATTACTTGAAAACCCATAATTTCTCTCATCTTCAGCATTCCTGATTATCTAATTTGTGTCCAAATTTTAGTTCAAAAACTACCTGGAAATGCTAATCTAATGTAAAATTCAGTAAATTTCTTTTACACATAATAAATAGTTTTCTATTTTAATGACTCAGAGGTAGGGACCACCTCTGGTCTCTCTTGAAATCTGCATTGTTGAAGAATAGCTTGAGATACTATTGGTATCCTGCCCATATTCCCCATCCTTTCTGGGAGCTCATCTGTTGACTGCTTTCTCTGTGTGAGAACATTCTCTGAATGCAGGAACCCCTGCTGTGTCCCTCTAAAGGCCAGCATGGGGGCAAGGGAAAAATCAACCAAAGGGCATCAGGAGTTCTGGGGCATATTCTTTACAGTTTTTCAGAGGATCCCTAGAGGAACTGGAACCGGTTACCTACAATAGTAACCCAATCACAGATATACACCCTATTTGCTTTGCTTGTTTCCCTGTCTAAATTTTAATACCCTTTCCCTTCACATTTCTTTCTGAGATCATTTCCTTATTAAAATATCTACACTTAAACCCTTGTTTCAGGTTTTGTTTTTTGGGGGAAACCCAAACTAAAACAGCTGTGAACAGAAATGTTTCTAGAAGGCAAATCCTCAAGATGGGTTTCTAGAATGTGATCACTTGCTTATCCGTGGTAAAAGAATTCATTGTTGTATAAAATAAGTGTGATAATTGTTCAAATGCTGCAACTTCATAATTATTAAGACTCTCACCTTCTGGAAATTGGGATTGGGGCACAGCTGAAGCAGAAGCACTGGCTTATACAATACCTTTAGCACTTGAAATATACAGGACAGTGGTAATTAGAGGCATTGTGGAGTTGGGTAGCTTTTGGCTGCCCTCTTAGAAGCCTTGAAAAAGGGAAGAATAGTTTTGGGTCATCCAGCTATCAACTCAAACATTACTGTAAAGGCCCAAAAGCCCCCATCTCAGCATTTGAAGAGGCCATCATCTCCACCTGGAGGGAAGATTATGCAGAAACAGGCTCAATATTTGATCGTAAGAGTGGCAAGATCAGTGCCCTGATGTGAAAATCGTGGGAGTCTGGGTTTGGGGACTTTTGGTAGGATATGCTTAAGAACTTTGAATCCACACATTCATGTAAACCCTTAGGCTGATAAGAGTACTCCCTTTCCTTTTTCTAGAGTTGAGTAACCTCCTGATTTTTGGAGACCTGCAAAGACCACATCTGAATGGATGCCTTGTAAGTTGGTATTTGTCCTGGTCAAGATTTTCCCATAACCTGCTCTCACTGCTCCTAGACCAATAACTTAAGATCAAGACTCAATATGGGGGACTTCCCTGGTGGTCCACACTTCCACTGTGGGGTCAATCCCTGGACAGGGAACTAAGATCCCACATGCTGCATGGCCAAAAAGTAAAATAAATAAAAATAAATCAATAAATATTTCTTAAATATCTTAAAAAAAAAAAACAAAAAAACTTCAATTTGGCCCCAAAGAAGAAATGAAAGGAAACAGATTATTCCAAAAGGCCTGCAGAACTTTGCTAATATTTACCAGAATGGATCAAGAGGGCATGTAAGTGAGTTTCTTCTAAACATGTTGGAGCAGGGGTATATAAATAAAAGGCAGGATAGGGGAGAGTAAATATATATGGAAGGACTCTTATGACTCACAGATGAATTCTCTAACAAGGATGCCCGAAATGGAACTTTGAATCCTGGGGATGATAATGGCCTATAGTGAATGGGATGGACATGATAGAATATCCTTGGCAGAGTCTTGAGGAAGTGATCAGAAGGCTCAGATATACAGACGTAATTGAACAGATTTATTATGTAGTACCAAAGAACCCCTTTAATGATTATGTTCCCCCAGAGGCCCGAAAGACACTCCCTCACTAAAGCAATGAGGAATGTGCTAGTGAGGGGAATGCTGGAATTGTGAAAAGTTCAGTCATAGCTGTCCACCATAGCTCAGATTGGATAATGGGAGGTAAATCTTTGAAACTGTGCTTACTAGTGTTAATGCAAATAAGAAGGCCAGTAGCAGCACCTCACCTTATCAGAGACAAGTTGGGTCTAATTCCAATGGGTGCAGCACACTTGAAGTGGCAACCAGCAACCTGACTTAAAGGGATTTATGGCAGTGACTAATAGACTATGGTGTTTCTAGGGGCAAGATAGGCAGCCAATGAAGATATTGCTTGGCATATATCTTCTTATATCTGGCTTACAGATGCCAGAGAGATGGAGAGTTGTTAAGGAAAAGAATGATGTTGGCAGCCATAAAAGGAACTCATGATTTTTTTTCCCCCAGTTTTTAGACCTAGGGTAATTCCCAGACATAAGACAATCAATGAAAGCAAACTAGATCCTCTTGAGACAGGGCCCTGCGATGCCAACATACATTTTTATAGTAGTTGTTCTCCCAAGCCTTCTCAATGGAACCTATGGCATTTACCAAAGTAATTATGCACCAGGGGAAGGGTAACTCATAGATATTTAGGAAAATGTTTGCTAGTGGGTCTTACCTGGCGTTAGACTAGGCAGTCCCAAATGTAATCATAGTTCCACTTTAGAGTGGGGTCATAAACGGTGTCCTGGCCCATACTCATCTCACGGTGGGATGAATGAGTCTGTCTCATTCTGTGGTCATTTCTCCTTTTCTTAATTGCACATTGAGGATGAATATGCATACCAGGTCACAGAAATCTTAGAGTATTGGTTTCTTACTCTATGGGATGCAAATTATCATGATAGGAAAGGCCAAGTGTAAGTCACTTTAGACCACTGAAACTGCCTCCACTGGCAAAGCTAATTAGAAGCATAGTCATGCCTTAAGTGGAATGGTAGAGTTTTGACACATTCAAAGACTTTAAAGTTATAGGTTTGCTGCTGTATCAGCTCTGCCTGAAAACACTAGATGTACAATGGGTGGTGACTGCAGATTACTATAAACTTAACCTAGTGATAACCTCAAGGCATCAGTACTTAATAACTTTCTTGCCTAAAGGCTATGTTAACTCTGCTGCTCTCTACCACAAAAAAGTAAAGGTCTTAAGTGCCTGGACATCCCAGAAAACTCTATGCTGTTCTAGATATCAACAGTATCATATTAATTATACCTGGTGAGCAGGAAATGGTAAGTTTTCTAGATGCCCTGGTGAGAAACAAGTGCGCCAGTGGTTAGGAGATAAACTCTTCCAAGATTCAGGTTTCTGCCTCATCAGTGAGGTCATCAGATTAGCCTAATGAGGTTAGGAAACAGCCATTTTAACTGAGTAACAAGGATATTTTAAGGGATCTCCAGGCACAGGAACTACACTATAGAGTAAACATGCAGAGCACCAAGGTTAAGGTTATCACCTAGAGGACGAGCCACACCTACCAGGAATGCTGGCATTACCCAGAGAACTTGCTATCTCTGCGCGGGCTGACCAGTTCCAGCTGAACTGCATCTCCTCCCATTTAACAGAAGGGGAAATGTACCAGCCTCCAGGGCCCTCCATATTTACTTCTCATGAGTGTGAAAATATACTTCTGCAAATGTATCAGGTACTGAAGAACTGTTGTTCAAACTGGTCCTACAGGGGCTTCCCTGGTGGCGCAGTGATTGAGAATCCGCCTGCCAATGCAGGGGACACGGGTTCGTGCTGGGCCTGTGCGTCCGGAGCCTGTGCTCCGCAACGGGAGAGGCTGCAACAGTGAGAGGCCCGCGTACCGCAAAAAAAATAAAAAAAATAAAAAATAAAATAAAAAATGGTCCTACCGGCCTTTCACTCTTAGCAACTGAATTATGAGAATTCTCTTTAGCCCACCAGTACTTGGTACTGACAGAGTTTTAAACAGCTACCAATATCTGATGCGTTGGAAAGTATACCTTATTATGGCCTGAATTTCCCCATTTCTATTCAGCTTGAGCACTTTTTCCTATTTTTACTGACCATTCAGATTTCCTCCTCTCTAAATTGCATCTTTCACCAATTTAAAAATGTAGATTACTTTTGGTAATTGTTAGTTTTAAAACCTATTTATATATTCTGGTTACTTTCTCAGTTTTATGTGCTGCAAATATCTTTTTCCAATCTGTGTTTTGCATTTGAATTTGTGTATGATATGTTTGAATTTACAGAAAATATTAGTATAAATTGCATCAATATTTCCTTTTTAAAAAATTTTTTGCCTTAGATAAGAAATATTTTTTTCTTTTTTTTTTTTTTTTTTTTTTTTTTTAATGGTATGCGGGCCTCTCACTGTTGTGGCCTCTCCCGTTGCAGAGCACAGGCTCCGAACACGCAGGCTCAGCGGCCACGGCCCACGTGCCCAGCCGCTCCGCGGCATGTGGGATCTTCCCGGACTGGGGCACGAACCAGTGTCCCCTGCATCGGCAGGCAGACTCTCAATCACTGCGCCACCAGGGAAGCCCAGAAATCTTTCTTATATCAGTGCCACATAGATAAGTGCATATATTTTCTTCTACATTTGGTTCTTTAATGCACAGGAAACAACTTTTGTGTTTGGTATATTTTAGGGATATATTTCCCCCCTCCTATTCTTAACCAGGCGACTTCCCATCATATTGTATTGAGAAATCATTACTTTCATCATAAATTTGAAGCAAAATTTGTGATGCTTTATATCAAATTTCCGTATAAACATGGATCAATTTCTATACTTTTTACCCTATTTTATTAATACATTTATCTCCACAGGCTCCACTACCAGGACACTTAAAAACAAGTTCTCTGATTGGATGATTAGAACTAATGTATCACAGAGCAAATCCTCTCACCTTGTTCTTTTCTTCAAAACATTTTTTTTCTATATTTAATTCTTTGTTCTTTCACCTGTACTTGAATATCATAGTCAAAATCCACTATGAAACTATTTTGATTAGAATTCATTGCATAATATTTATAACTTCATTTGAAGACAACTGATATCTTTACAATGTATTAACAGAAGACTCTTATCCACACGCATGTTAAATTCAATCACTTTATTTAGTATCACCTTAATATCTTATTTATTTTTATAGCAATGTTGCAAAATTGTAAAATGTAAATTTCTTGAATCCTATTCTTCTGAAAGGCATTACCTTGTGAGTTTTTTATGTTATTTTATGAGCTTGGAAGTTCAAGGAAAAAGACTTGAATTCCAACTCCAAATCTTAGAGCAGTTCTGTGATGACAGATCATATAGTATAATTGTTTTTTTAAAAATTTCATCCAGAATCCAGAATATATATGATTCATTTTAATTTTTTTTGATACTGTCTAGATTTTTTTCTGGTGTACTCTTTCACTAAGATTGTGACATTTTCTTGAGCCACTAATTTTGCAGTTTTATAGCCCTGCTTTGTTTCGGTTGAAAGCCTTTTCACATGTGACAGAGTAACATTTAAACCCCAACTCCCAACTACAGTAACTCCATTTCTGCCTTACTCACAACAGCTAAACTGTCCAGACCACAACCAGTGGTTTTTCGTTTCCTTAATCCTGTACCTATTTGGGAGATCAGCTATATTGCCTAAGTTCGTTTGATATAGTTTATTCAACACTTTTTGGTACTGGCTATTCCATGGGTTCTCATATTTTCTAGCCCAAAATATTGTTAGAAAAGGGAAATTTAATACAAGATTTTTATTACTAATATGTTCTAGTCACTAAAAAGTAATCCAGTAACTTTATTAGTTTTGTGAATAATTTAAGTAGCATCAAACTCACAAACAGTTCAACAACAATGAAGGGGAATGTTGTGGGATTTTCTGCAAGATTATTATCTATTTTAGTAGCAGAGGCATAATAAATCATATTTAAACAGCATGAATATGGGAACACCATGAAGCCTAACTTCTACTGATGCAGATATACACCCTCATACACTGAGGGTTAAACAAAATCTCAGAGAAATTGAGATGTTGGAGGAAAATTACCAGT
This sequence comes from Physeter macrocephalus, assembly GCF_002837175.3. Taxonomy (NCBI): domain Eukaryota; kingdom Metazoa; phylum Chordata; class Mammalia; order Artiodactyla; family Physeteridae; genus Physeter; species Physeter macrocephalus. The sequence goes on from NC_041226.1 coordinate 60,432,595, forward strand.
CATTTTCAAGAATCTTAGCAATTGAAACTAAAATAATTGCAGGATAATTCCCCAAATGCAATGATTTCAAGGTGCTTATCTCCAAATTTGTAGAAATTTGAATCATCTACATGTGTACATGCATACTGGAGATTCTGCAACACCTACTAGTCATCAGAATTCTTAGTGGAATTCTGAATTAGATTTCTTGGTAAACCTGAATATTGCAAATCAACTATGTTTTAAATACCTTATCATATGTAAATTTGAAACTAACCCATCTATAAGAAACCCCCTGCAAAAATAAAAATTCCTGTATTTGGATTAGATAATCATCCTTGAGGACAATCTACTCTAGTCATTATATTTTGGTAACTAATGAATAAAACTAAAATCAGTTTTACTACTTTTACTGGATTTTACTTTTGGTTCTGTTGTTTTTCATGGCACTTTGGGCAAGACTCCTAATCAATTTTTATCCCCTTTTAAAATAGTATGAGAATTTTTATAAGGATATTTTGAGATTGGATATAACCACATAATCTAACAGAATTAGCTATTCAAGAACTAAATCATTCCCATGTTATGTGATCTTGTTGAATATTCTTATCATCCTGCATTTATTTTATTTTATTTTTAGGCTACATTGGGTCTTCCTTGCGGCGTGTGGGCTTTCTCTAGTTGCGGCGAGCAGAGGCTACTCTTCGTCGTGGTGCATGGGCTTCTCACTGCGGTAGCTTCTCTTGTTGAGGCACACAGGCCCTAGGACTTCAGTAGTTGTGGTGTGCAGGCTCAGTAGTTGTGGCTTGCGGGCTCTAGAGCACAGGCTCGGTAGTGTGGCACATGGGCTTAGTTGCTCCATGGCATGTGGGATCTTCTGGGATCTTCCTGGGCCAGGGCTCGAACCCACATCCCCTGCACTGGCTCCCTGCATTGGCAGGTGGATTCTTAACCACTGCACCACAAGGGAAGTCCCCATCCTGCATTTTAAAATAACTAGTATAATGATAATTTGTGTTGATAATAGAAGATCTCAAAATGCTTTCTGAATCATCAGAAAGACTAGATTAGGTTCAGAATAGTTTTAGTTCCAAGTGACTCATCTGTCTCATTAATCTCCTAAATTGAGTCTCAAAGTCCTTCAGAGTATATCTTCAGAGAAACTCCCACTCCATGGCATTCTTATTAAAGTGTTAAAATGGATTTCCTTTTTTATTTTTGGTGGCAAAATATCCAGGTTAAGATAGGACTGCACTTTTCACTGCCTACTAAATATGTGGCTTTAACCAACTTCAATCTCCATAAACACTTGGCTTTATCTACATGAATGGTATAATAATGTGTTACTGAAAGTGTTGTATGACAGTGTAGACAATATGCTTAGACAGGGCCAGGCATAGTAGTAAGTACTTTTACTCACTTGAACATCACTATTTCACTAATATTTTTTAGCCATTGTTTTCATTATGCTTCTGTTGTTCCCAATAACAAGAAATTAATCTATAATACTCAATCCAAAGTTCTCCAATACAGAAATGAGATAATTTATGGAATCACAACTCTCATTACTCTACAAAATTTTCTTGCGTGATCTTAAGATCCTGGTTCTCTCTGATTCACAATTTCTCCATTTGATCCATGAAATTCAAATATATTCTGTGTAATTTTGAATTTGTCTCTTTTCCTCTGAGCCTTGGTTTCTTCATCTGAAACATGAAGCTGGTGGGCCAATGATTGTGAAGACTGAATTGTGGAGAATACCTGTGGAATTCAGTATGGTATCTGAGAAGTACATGTCAGAGAATAATCTTAGAAGCCTTCTCAAGTCTCTATAGCATGACGTGATCTTCATTATTAAACATTGTTTCCCATGACACCATCAAAATTGTTCTTACTTCCTCTTGCCATTATCATCTCCCTATTAATTGTCATATATCCATCACATGTTAAATATTAATTATGTATTAACCTTTGTTGTGCCCTTTGCCTGAGTAAAGTCAGGCAAACTCATGACTTCAAGACCAGCTTCAGAAATTGACATTTTCATGATCTCCTTTCACTACTGCAGCCCCATTGATATTTTCTTTATAAAATATCTTGGAATTTCACTCATTTGTTGAACACTTATTTAGTAATCCTGGGAATTTATATTACAAAAAGAAATTAGACATACTACTTGCATGTGGGAGCTCTAATCCTGCAGAAAATAACAGGCATGTGTATAGATGAATTGAAATATTTTCTAGGAAGGATATTACTGATTTTACCATTATGTGTTATATTGTACTCTAATCACTTATACAGTACTTTTTAACTTCTTAATTATACCATACATTTCTCAAAGGCAAGGAGTGCTTCACATTTAATAATACTTTATATTAATTATTCACAATGCTGAGTACTTTATAATGGCACAAAATAATATTATTTGGGTAACTAAATAAAAAGAATGCTTATTATTCTCACAACTTTTCCATTATTCAGAATGTTCAATTCTAATCTCTATTTTGCAAACAAGTTTGAGATTTTAAAAAGTAGAAATGCAAAGGCAATGTTATATTTAAGAGTTCATGGGAGAAAGCTGGAGTTGTAATAAGGAAGAAAGGATATTAAAGGATGGATAGAAATTAAGGAATGCAATAATAATAAAGTACTTATGATTCCTATCCTGATAGCACACTAGCATCATGCTAGCTTTCCCTAAAACCAATTCCAGAGAAAATTTAGAAAAGGGTGATATATATTTCAGGAATAAGAAACAAACAAACAAAAGGCTTTTAGGAACCCTTGGGTGGACTCAGTGCTCTCTTGAACTGGTGATATAGATGGAGATGAATATGAAGATTCAGTAAAATGGTAAGTTGAAAGGAATCATTTTACTTCACCTTATTCCTTTCTGCCATGTTGGTGCTTCACACAGAAATTTTCTGCAACAGCTCAGGTTCTAAAGGAGGGGAAGGGAGAACCTAATACAGGATAAATGCCCATTGGGTTAACGAATCTATGAAAACTGTTGCTTATGAACCACATGAGCTGCGCTTGAGCATTTGCTCTTCAGTTTCTCCTCCTCAAAGTCTTCAAAGCTAAGGAAACTGTTTTTGCAGTACTGCCCTTTGCTAAGAGTTAAATGGGGGGGGAAACCTGAAAATTGACTGGTTGGGTACCATGAAATTGAGTGGTACATGAGGTTTCTGTGGTTCCTTGGCTCCCTTCCCAAAGGTTCTGGCCACAGGGCTGGCTTTTAGCCCCTTGTCAGGAAAGATAACCAGCTAGAATAGTACATACTTTCAGGGAAACTTATGCTTATAAATAGCCAGCCAAATGAAAAATAATATTCTAAAGAAAGATGAAAAACTTATCATATTTTACCACCTGAAGCAGAATTCTTAGAACAAATGGACAAGCATTTTAAATGTATATAGTTAGATAACAAAATAATGTATTAATATGAAAGAAAACTGTAATTATAAAAATAAATTTTAATTATTTAACAGTATAGTATTTGAAATAAAGTACCCAATAGAATAAGCAAAAAATGATGACAAATGAAAAACAACTGCTGAGCTGAAAATTAAGATTGAGAAAATGCAATCATAACAGAAAAAGATAAATTTTTTTTTTTTTTTTTGGTATGCGGGCCTCTCACTGTTGTGGCCTCTCCCATTGCGGAGCGCAGGCTCTGGACGCGCAGGCTCAGCGGCCATGGCTCACGGGCCCAGCCGCTCCGCAGCATGTGGGATCTTCCCGGACCTGGGCACGAACCCATGTGCCCTGAATCGGCAGGCGGACTCTAAAAAAAAAAAAAAAAAAAAAAATACTAACAGCCAAGGCAGGTAGATATAGAGAGACCAACATTAGAATAATTGACATCAGAGAAAAAAAGGTGAAAAAATATAAATGGAAAGGAAAATATATTCAAAGAAATACTGGAATTATTTTCCCATAGTTAAAGAAAAATGAAAAACTTAAAATCTAAAATTAAAAGTGTGAATTCTGTGGCAAACATAAAAGAGAAGAAAAAAATCCACACCTAAGTATATAAGAGTGAGATGTAAAAATATCAATACCTAAGAGAAACTTCTCAAAGCATGCAGAAAGCAAAAGCAAATTTTAAGAGCCTATTATTTATAAAGAAACAAGAAGCAGGTTAATAACCAGATCAACATTTAATGAAAGAAGGAAACAAATTATGGCTAACATGTTTGAAGAATAATAACTTAGAACCTAGGATTTTATATCCAACCAAATTATCATTCAAAGATGTGAATGTAATAAAGATATTCTCAGATAGCTATGATCCCAAAGGGTTTATCACATAAGGATCCACAGTCAAACACTCTTGGAAGAGGTACTCATGAGAAAATAAATAAATCCAGGAAAGTGTTACAATAGAAATGAAAGGTAAAGTTTATTGTTATCTAATGAAATCCTACTAAAGAACGAGGTAGAGGAAGAGGAAATAGAAGAAGAGCAGGAGGAGGAGGAAGGGAACACTCCAGCACTAAAATCCTAGACAACACCAACTTAATGATAGGTGACCAAAGCAAAGGGAGTTCAAAGTGGTATGTAAGCATGACACAGTGTGAGTTTTGTTAGGGAAAGATACAAGTTCTTAGTTTTTTTTTTTTAATTAAGAAAGATAAATATGAGTATGCATCTTAAGATAACTGGTATAAGAATGAAAATAAATTATATAACACTTATCAAAAATATCAATGCTGGAAATCAGAAAAAAAGAAAAAATACTGTAAATGGAAAATAAGAAGAGAGATAGGTGAAATCAGTCTTAAATTCTAGCACTAATCAAATATATAGAAGCTATTTATACTGAACTATTAAAATTCAGATGTTTTAAAATTAAATTAAAAAAAACAAACAGAATTCAGCCACATATTATTTTCAGGAGATACACTTAACACAGAGACACAGAAGTTTCAAAACATAAATGATAAAAAAAATCATATCCAACAAATGTCAATTAACTGTCAGCTGTGTACTACTTTTGACAAAATAGAATTTAGTGCAAACAATATCATAAGACACAAAAGAAAATATACACATTGGTAAAAGAAATAATAGAGCAGAAACATTTAATCATCATAAAATATATGCCTCTAACAATATATGTGAAAAAATTATAAAGCTACAATTGAAAGCTGTGGAAGCAGGAAGATCCACAAAGGCATTTAACAAACCTGTCTCGGAAACAAATAGGTCAAGTTGAAATAAAACAGGTTGTTTTACTAAAGATAAAATGTTATTACAAATAATGCACATATATGTTATACATAATAATTGTTTTAATTATATATATGCATATATGTGCAAGATATGTATGTATTTAAATGTACATATGCACACACAGCACATAAAACTATTAATATGTTTGCACTACCATATAAACAACTCCACATTCAACAGAGAGCGCACTATTTTTAACTACGCTCAAAAAATTTCAAAGAATATTTTATAAAGAGTCTTCAATGAATTCCACAAGCCATTACAGACTTTATCCTTCTTTGATGTAAGATCATACAGATTATATTCTCTTCCATGCAAAAAATAATAACTTTAAAACCATCAATATGCTAATTGTTGCCAAATGTATTTCTCCATCCTAATCTCTTTTGGATCCAAATTTATAGAACCCCCTGCCTACTTGGTCCTTCCACTTGAATGTTCAATAGCTACCTCAAACACGATACGGACAAAATTTAACTTCAGACGTTCGCTCAGACTTGCTCCACCCACCATTTACCCCATCTCAGATGATGGCAATTCAGTTGCTCTTTTGCTGAGACTGAATTTTTGACTCATGTCTTTCTCCATAGTTTGCATTCTGTTTGCAAACTGTAATAGGCAGTGAACACTGGAAACACATTCAGAGATGGAGGTTCTGTTCAGGAGGTTGTAGAAGGAGTGTTCCTGTTCTTGAGCAACAGCTGTGGAGGAGTGAGTACTTGGGAAGCAGAATTGGGCAAAGGGGGAGGGGAAATGCAATGCAGTTGTAATGGTGTCCTCAGCCAATTTCACAGAGGGCTTTGGAGCTGGAATTGCTCTTCAGGGATTCCCCTCCCCCATACACCACTGAACATTCAATAGATTTTCGTTGCTCCCAAGCCTGAGTAGTTCCGTTCACCTAAGGGCAGCTCCTGCAGAGGGGACTCATAAGAGTCACCAGCTGCCAACAATCTTGGTGCATGATGGGGGTCAGAGCAACACCAGTTGTATCTACTACACTCTGCTTACTTCAGTAACCTAACAGGGGTCTCTCTGCTTCTATCCTTGACCCTGTAATGCCTATTCATACACAGCAGCAAAAAAAACATTTTTGAACCATGGATCAGATCATGCTATTCCTCCACTTAAACTCGTGAATTATTCCTGTCTCCTACTAGAGGCCAAAGTTCTTTCTACTATGATAAAAGAAAAGAAGAAAAAAAAAAAGATTCTAAGGCATCATTTGCATCAAGCAATGTTTCTGCCAGGAAAGGCAGGGAAAATGTGATCTACTGTAGATGAATTTGGCTTTATGGGTCAGGCCCTTCAGATTAATCATGAAAGTAATTTAAAGACAATTAGTTCAATGTCGTAGTGGTGTATATGAAAATGAGCAGCTCCTCCAAAGATCCTCTCCCCAAAGGCAAGAGTAGAACTTAAAACAGAAAAAGACAGTGAGCGTTTCACAAAGGAAAAGTATAACAGGTTAGTTCAAACAAAGACTTATCTTGTTATATCAGAATTGGTTGTGGAGCTCTGTGCTAAGCAAATGCTGTGCACAGTTTGTGGTTTCTTAGGACCCATACTTACTCACCAAGTCCACTATGTTGAATCCATAGAGTTGAGTCATAGCTAGCAAAGGTCACAAGATTACTATTTGGCAGATGTTGGCCAATTTCCTGAGAAGCAATTGTTTCTATTCTTTCATCCAGGTCTTAACTGCTTTCTATCTTCCAATCCCTCACAACTTTCAGCCTTAGGATGATGCAGTAGAAAAATTAACACACACATGTGTAAAGATCTGCAAAAATCTCTTCTATCGATGGATGAAGAGGTCCTACATGATCTGGAATGATCTTCTCCTTCTGACCTTCTTTCCTCAACACTAACTCTCCTATGACCACACTGGACACCTTTCTACTCTTAGATGACACCAGGCATTAGCACTTTGCACTGGCTGTTCCCTCTTCCTGAGATGCTCTTTCCCCAGGTATTCCCAAACACACTGCCCTCCTTCAAATCTTTGCTCAAATTTCACTTCTCAAAGCTGAAATTTATATCTCTATTTATTACAGCACCCCGTGATATTAATCTCCCTTAAACTGTTTTGTTTTTTGTTTTCCCCTAACAGCACTTATAACCTTAAATCATACTGATTTATTATGTTTAATTTTACTTGTCTGTCTCCCCTGCTTACTAGACTATGAGCTCTGCTAAAGGGCCCCCACTTCCAAACATCATCTCTGGCCTTTCCTCTAATTTAGATTAAAGCATTCATTCTGCGAAGACTTTGACAATATGAAGTTCTATTCCAAATGTGATCATATCAATGTATAACCTATACATGTGTGGCAGTTTGTGTGCTTGAAAATATGCTGTATCTGAAGTGAGAAAAACCAGGCTCAACTCCTAATCCACTATCCAGTGACTACTTGACTTTGCAAAATTCACTTAATCTGTCACCTGAAGTGAGAAAAAAAAGGCTCAACTTCCTAATCCACTATCCAGTGACTACTTGATTTTGCAAAATTCACTTAATCTGTTGCGGTATACATGGCCATGAATACTAACCATTTTTATTGCCTGTTTTAAATCAAGATCTCCAGCAGTAAATCATGAGACCAGGAATCATGTGCAAGTGGCTTATTATAGAAATGCTCCCCAGGAATCTGATAAGTAGCACGAGAACTCAATGAGGAAGGGGAAGAAGCCAAGCAAATATGCAGTTTCAGGCCATGGCCAACCTTAGCCTGACCCTTAGTGAAGCTCTGGAATATAAACTATACCTCAGTGTTTGTCCAAATTGAAGGCAAGGTAACTGGGCTTCATACTCCCCTAAAAGTGAATCTTGGCTAACTTTGCCCACTGAGACCCATAGGTGGGATGGGCATAAACTCTCAGTCACTGCTGTCCAGGCAGAGTCTAATAGCCCAAATGTAGTCCTCTGAAGTGTATGGCAACTGCAGCTGTTGGAATCAAAGGACATAGATACCCTAAGAATAAGCACTCAAAAATACTAAAAGTTATCTGAGGATACCCATACAGAGCACTGAAGGCACCTACTACATCCTTCCAAGAGGAATTGGTTTGATCAGTAAATTGTGTTACATTAAAGGCTATAAAGGTCCAGGAAGCAGTTACAGGCTGGGGTCCAGAGCACCAATCCTCTCTTTGGGGCTCGCTGCTGAAATGGTCAAAAGGAAATCACACGAAAATAACGCTGAGGCAGCACCAAAATTTGCTTGAAACTAGGTTGACCAATGCAATTTTAATTCCACTGTGATCTACATTTTACTGCTACCCACACAAAATATTCATGTAGTTATCTGCCCTCATAAATCATAAATTTCGATTATCTTCTCTGATCAATTACCCACAAGAACTCCATGCTTAACAGGAACTGGGTATCTAGAGATCCTAGAATAATCTTTATAAATTAAAATATATATGGTTAGGAAAATTAGTTAATGCAATGTATCATAAATGCTGGAAAAGTATTGACCCTATAAGGGAGCCAAAGAAACTTTTATTTATTTACTTAAGTAGCCTACCAAAGTGTCCAATTTGTTCAGTGAATTGTGGCTAATGGAAGATGCAGTAAAAGTCTCAAATTACCAACTCAAGCTTCATTTCTGTTTCCACTACCTGCTGAATAGAAGGAATGGAAAAGAACATTGCAGTGGAGATGAGCAAAGCAAAATGTGGACAAATAATAAAAAAGGATGAATAATTTTACAATATAGAAAAATGGATACTTAGGAGTTGTCTGTACTTCTGTTTTTACAAATTGACATCCAAATCAAAATGGAGGGATATGTTGAATAGATAATTATTTTTGCTGTACTGAAGAGAACTGGTCTCAAAATTAATTTGCTTGTTGTAAGCATGACAAAGCATTCTGTGTTAGGAATTTAGGTATGTAATTTCAACATCTTTTAAGTATAATGTCATTTTCCTTGGTAATTTTTTATATTGCAACAAAAAGAATATTAATACAACAATCAAATAAAATGGATAGGCTAGATTTGTTTCAGAAAATAGCATAATAATAAAACAAAACCTAAGAAACATCCATATTTTGAAATAAGTAACCATCAGCTAAAGCTACCCAAATCATCTTAAAACAGGAAGGAATACAAAACAAATAGGTCTAAAACACTACTCACAAACACTTACTTAAGACAAGGAAGCAGAAATGACCATATTTTAAAGCTCTTATACTTGAATCTTGATTAGGATATTTTAATGCAATGAAGCAGAATTGCTAGGAATCAATTCCTTTCAAATTGAAGCAATAATGTCCCTAAAGCAAACATTCGCCTTATTTCAATCCTTCATAATGACGGTGAATCAAGCAAACTATACAATGACAGAGATTAATTTAGAGTCATAGCAAATAAAGATAAGAGCTATAGCAAACCCTCTGGAAGCTCTGTCCAGCCAAACCTTCACAGCTGAATGGTTTAGCTGAAAATGGCTCTGTGATTTTCTTGGAAAGTTTACTATTCATCAGAAAAACGAGTATTTCCATAAATATTGACCAAAGAGTAAAACTAAAAATTTTTCTAGTAATGACCACTCCACTGGCAAAATATGAAATATTAAGGACTTCCCTGGCTGTCCAGTGGTTAAGACTTTGCCTTCCAATGCAGGGCATGGGGGTTTGATCCCTGGCCAGGGAGGTAAGACCTCACATGCTTTGTGGCCAAAAAACCAAACAAAAAACAGAAGCAATATTGTAACAAATTCAATAAAGACTTTAAAATTGGTACACATCAAAAAATTCTTTAAAAAAATGTGAAATATGAGCAGCTCCAAATTGCTTGCAATTGATAAAGGATAGGTTATTGTCTTTTATTTATTTTCCTTGCTTCTTATTTTGGCTAATCTAAAATCTTATTTTCTTAGTTGGTTAGGTGTTGAAATATTCTATAAGGAGAGAAATGAGAATGTACACATTTTAAATCTTTCATTAGTTTAATGGTACAATTATCCTGTATTTATCTGCTCCTTAAACTTTAGAAACTAGCTCCTGAGAATGCTGGAATGATTACATTAAATAATGCATGGAAAATGTACTGAGATTCATTTATAATAAGCACTTGGTAAGCATTAGATTTTATTATCTTCTTTAGGTTATTACATAAGGGTTAAGGGGAAGTAAGGAGGAAGTTATTTAGCACCCAGTGTATGTCATGATTAAGTATCATGTCAGGTACAGTTTTTTAAAATATATCTTCAGATTAAGGAAATTCACCATTAGTGGTACTCTGCTAAGATTGCTAGGACTTTTTAAAATAAATTTTCTGTTTTTAATAAATATATATTGAATTTTATCAAATTCTGTTTCTACATCTATTGAACTGAGGAAATGATTTTTCTTTTTCTGTTAATATGATATAATATGGAGATGTTTTATCAAATGTTAAAATAACATTACGATAGTGGAATAAGTGAAAATTCTTAGTGAAGTAAGTTCTTGTTTTATAGAAAGGCTCAGTTCAGTGAATTCAGGTTCACTGAATTTGTTGTGTGGGTTTGTATTTCTGTTATCTATGTTCATGAGGAAGATTAATCTTTGATTTTTCTTTCATATAATGTCCTTGCCAGATTTTGGTTAAAATTTTATGCTGGTCTTATAAAATATATTGCAAAATGTTTCTTCTTTACTACTCTCTAAAAGATTTTCTCTAAGATAGGTGTTATTTTCCTTTAATATTTGGTAGAATTCATCAGTGAGTTTGGGTCTGAGCTTGGAATTTTCTTTGTAGGAAATTTTAAATATGCTTTATTTTGTTAATATTTATAAATCTTCTCAATTTTCTGTTCTTTCCTGATTCAAATTTAGTAATTATATACATAAAACATCCAAACTTTCTAGTTTACTGGCATGATTCTTAAAATCATAACTTCATCATCTTTTTAATGTCTGTGAGTTCTATAATAATGTTCTTTCTTTTTTCCTGATACTACATTATAGTGCCTTCTCTGTTTTTTTTATATTTTCAATACAGGGTTTATTAAGTGTATTAACCTAATAGCAGAACCAACTTTTGAATTTATTCTCTCTTACTACATGTTTCTATTTTATAAATTTCTTCTATGTTTTTTACTTATATTATTCCTTATTTTATCTGATATCCTCTTCCTTTTCCAAGTTTCTATAATGAACACTTAGATGATTGATTTTCTTCCCTTTATTACTGTCTAATAATTGAGTTAAAAGTTATGCTTTCTTAATGAAAAGATGCTCAACATCATTAATTATTAAAGAAATGCATATCAAAACCACAATGAGATATCACTTCACACATGTCAGAATGGCCATCACCAAAAAGTGTACAAATAACAAATGTTGGAAAGGATGTGAAGAAAAGGGAACCCTCATACATTGTTGGTTGGAATGTAAATTGATGCAGTCACAATGAAAAACAGTATGGAAGTTCCCCAGAAAACTAAAAAGAGAACTACCATATGATCCAGCAATTTCACTCTTGAATATATGTCCAGAAAAAAACCAAAACACTAATTCAAAAAGATATAAGCATCTCAATGTTCACTGCAGCCCTATTTACAATAGCCAAGATACAGAAGGAAGCAACCTAAGTGTCCATCAACAGATAAATGGATAATGAAGATGTGGTGTATATATATATACTTATATATATACACATATATATTTTATATATATATAAAATAATATATATAGTATATACCAGAATATTACTCAGCCATAAACAGAATGAAATACTGCTATTTGCAGCATTGTTGATGGGCTTAGAGAATACTGTGTTTGGTGAAATAAGTCAGACAGAGAAAGACAAATACTATATGATACCACTTATATGTGGAATCCGAAAAATAATACAAATGAATGCGTATACAATACAGAAACAGATTCACAGACATAAAAACAAAATTGTGGTTACCAAAGGGGAGAAGGAAGGGGGGAGGGACAAATTAGGGATATGGGATTAACAGGTATAAATTACTCTATATTGTAAAATAAATAAGTGTCAAGGATTTACTGTATAGCACAGGGAATTATACCCATTACCTTGTAATAACCTATAATGGAATACAATCTACAAAAATACTGAATCACTATGCTGTACACCTGAAACTAACACAAAATTGTAAATCAACTATACTTCAAAAAATAATTTAAAAAATAAACAAAAACAAAAACCAAACAGTTATGCTTTCTTTCTAACCACAGTTTAGCTGCATATTGCCAATTTCAATGTGCAGTATTTTCAATATTAATAATTTCAATATTTTCTAACTTTATTATTTCTCCTATCCAAGGGCTATTTAGGAGTGCAGTTCTTAATTTCCAAACATTTTGAGAATTTCTAATTCTTTAAAAGTTTTGTTCCAGCTTAATTTCATGTCAGGGTAAAATAATGAATGATTTTAAATTTTTGAAATGTGTTGAGACTTATTTTAAGCATTTGGTCAATTGCTGTAAAAGTTCCATAAATACTTGAAAAAAAGATACATTCTGAAACTTTGAGTAAATGGTCTCTATTTTATTCTGTGTTCGTGAATTTTAACAATGGAATTCTTTGTCTTCTTACTGAAGATCACCCTTTAGTATTAGTATTTTTTCGTGCAGACCTGGGTAATAACCTGTTGATAATTTGTGTTTGCTTAAAATAACTTTATCTCATTTTTTCAATGGTTATTTCCCTGTATATAGGATTTTAAGCTAAGAGTTCTTTCTTTCAGCACTTGAAAATACAACTCTTTTGTTTTCTGGCATTCAGTATTTCTTTTGAGATGTCAGCTGCCTGTCTCTTGTATGCTGTCCCTTTGAAAGTAAGATGCCATCCCCACCCAAACCCCACCATCTCTGGCTACTTTTAAGATGTCCCTTTGTATTTGGTTTTGGCACTTTGACTATGATGTGCCTGGGTATGCTTTTCTTCATATTTTTGCTGCTGAAAGTTTGCTGAGCTTCTTAAATCTCTAGCTTTGTGTCTTTCATGAATTTTATGAAATCCTTAGCCATTGTTTTGTCAAATAGGTTTTTTTCTTTTTTTTGCGATACGCGGGCCTCTCACTGTTGTGGCCTCTCCCATTGCGGAGCACAGGCCCCGGAGGCGCAGGCTCAGCGGCCATGGCTCCCGGGCCCAGCTGCTCCGCGGCATGTGGGATCTTCCCGGACCAGGGCACGAACCCGTGTCCCCTGCATCGGCAGGCGGACTCTCAACCACTGGGCCACCAGGAAGCCCGTCAAATATGTTTTTATACCTTTACTCCATTTTCTTTATTTTCCTTTTCGGAGACTCCAATTATGCATATGACAGATCTTCTCACATTAGACTCTAGGTCCCTAACCCTCTTTTCTATACGCTCAGTCTTTTTGATCTTTGGGCAATATTCTGCAGATTCTTTTCTGATCTATATTCTGTTCTATTTCTTCTATAAACAGCTAGATCGAATATACTGTAAACAGAGTTATGGAATTTTGTTTTTCAATTATAAAATTACTTTTTCAGACTTTATATTTTCTAGTTATCCAGTAAAATCTTCAAATTTGTCTTTTTCTTTCTTGAATATTTTAAGTGTAGTTATTTTATAGTCTGCTTCTAGCAACTTTGTATCCAGTCTTTCTCGGTGGGAGAGTCATCCAAAACACTCAGTCCAGCACTACCCCAAGTGGAAGCCTCTTCTAGACTCTAAGTGGAGAAGCAGAGGGATAGCTCTAGGAGGTGGCCTTTTAATGTGGTTTACTGTGAGTAAAGCATGAAACGAAAATCTGTCGGGTAATATAAAAGATGGCAAACCCTTTCTCTTGATGAATTAAAATCTATTTGTATATTATGTAGTGATAATACATTATGCATCCTTTAATCCTCTCACAATAAGTAGGATGTGGTGGTCATACTGATTGGGCCAAGTAAGGCCATATCTGTGCTTTGTGAGGTCCATGGAGTCCTTCTAGAGGTCTGTCTATGAATTTTCAAATATTCAAAAATGTTCTTTAATACAGACGAATATCAACAGCCTTGTGAATATGACTTTTATTTAAGTAGACTGTCAGAAACCAGGCTCTACCACTTCCTACTATTATGCTCAAATTTTCTGAGCCTAATTATCTTCCTCCTTTTAAAAATGAACTTAATAATACTTTGTAGAATTGACTTGAGAACTAAATGAGATGACACACACAGCATGCCTACCAGAGAGTCAATCCCTATCCTCTTATTTTATTTGAAGCAAGATGCAGGATAATGGACCACCTCCCTGCTCCATATTAGAACACCTGGGAGATAATGCAGATGCCTATGACTAACCCAGACCAGTTAATTCAGAATCTTTCAAGGGTAAACTGGGGTATCCCCAAGTGATTCCTCTGTTCATTCAGGGTTAAGCACCACTGAATAAGTAAAGAAATTTCAAGCTAGACAGATCTGGGTTCAGATTTTTCCACCAGTGTGCACTCTTAGTTCAATGGCATTTTATCATTTTAATTTTATTTCTCAATATCCCAATTTATAAAGCATGGATAACATCACTTTGCAATACTACTGAGAAATTAGCAAATGATATATGTAAATGTGCTGACACACAGTAGTTACTTGATACATGGAAGCTTTTACTATTTTTATTAGTCTGTTCTTTCCTGACAAATTTATGTTTCCATTACTCTGTGTTTCTACCTTGATCATTCTCTTCAGCTGCAGATTTCCCTAGATCTTTGCTGCTTACTTCTCATCATTCTTCTTGCCATTAATAGCTCTGAAGGCTTTTCTTAATCATCAAAGCTAAAGTAATCATTTGTACATAAGGATCCTCCATTTAGTTAGTCTATCTTTGTATTTTTCATGTTACTTAACTGTCTATTAAATTTTTTTTGTGTATGTACTTGTCTCTCCCTTTGCAATATGAGTCTTATCATTTTATTCCCAGTGCTTAGAACAAACATGGCTTAGAAGGCATTCAATAATTACTTGCAGACTGAGTGCATTAAATTCTGATCTAAAACTACAACTAAAGAACACTATGTTTGCTAACTCTATACAAAATTTTTTAACTTATCTTAATTAGCTGCATACAATACCTGTGAATTTGTCTAACATTTCTTTTAGAATATATACTCTTTGAGTTTACAGTCAATTTATTTTGCATGGTGATCCACTCAGCACCTAGCAATAAATATGATAATAAATTAATCAACCAATTTGTCCTATAAAAGACAAAAATGGCTAATGAGAACAAAAACAATTACTTGGGGCATGTGAAATATATTAAAATTGTTAAAGCTACATTTGTGCCAGGATTAAAATACATAGAAGCAATAGGGTATAATAGATATGATCTTATGCTGTTGATGTAGAGAAAGAAAATTCTAGCTGGACACGGCAGCAGTAAGGGCTCATTATGCCCAACCCATATTCCTGGGAACTTGCTGTCTGCTCCTGCTTGTATCCTACTTCCAGAATTGGCATTTGTATACCTGAAGGTTTTTTTTTTCCTTTTTCATCAATGAAAAGCAAGACTGTTCACATGTGATTGGTCCAGGAATTAAAATAGACAGGAGCATCCCTCAATTAATAACTCAATATCTGCTCTAAAATTACCCCAGCTTTCTTGTCTCGGCTGTGATAACTCCTAGGTGTGGCATTTACACTGTCTCCAGATTTTCCTCATTATATTGAGTCACGCACAGTGTTAGCTAATGGTGAGCCCTCTCTCGACTGTCTTTGCTTCCGTGTAATCACTTACGCACTACCCTACCAGCATTATCTGCATTTCACGAATAAACTCCTTGTTCTGGAATCCTAGTTTTGGGGTCTTCCACTTATAAACTCTGGAATTTTGGATAAGTAAATGATCTCACATTTGCCTCAGTTTGTTCATCTATAAACTACAGATATAAAATCATCTGTCTCACCACTTTGCTGTAGGATTTAAATAAGCTGATGCATGCAAAACACTTTGGAGCAAGCCTGGCATGTATTAAGCTCTCAATAAATAGTATTGTCTTATCATTATCTGACTTCACTTTGGCCGATGCGAAGGGCTCTGTATAGATTATCTATGTAACCTTTATAACAGCCATAGACTGATATTTAAACGGGTTAAGTAACTTACTTAAAGTCTTAGAAAAGATGTGAAAATGGAAGCTAAGTCTGTGTCACTCCCTAGTAAAATTTCTTAAATGAAGACTTTTAGCGTTTTTCTAAATTTTATTTTTAATAATAGCAAATTATTTGGCATACTTGGCTGGTAATTTATAGATATCTGATGATTAGATAGGTAAAGGAAGTATACGTATGATGTAGATTTGGAAAATAGTTTTCAAATTTTGTATGCAGAGGATTCACTTGGCGGAATTTTAAAACTCAGATTCCTAATCTCACACCTTGGAATATAGATTCAATTGGTATGGGATGATATCTGCATTTTTAACAAGCACGCTGATTCTAAAGCAAGCCTTTCAAGGAACACATTAAGAAGTATACTCATAGTTGTTTTTCTTAATTGATAGCTTCTGACCATAGTATTAGGATTACATTAAAGGTCCTAAAGGGCATGTATGGCTTTTAGAACATATTTTATAAAATTGCAACACTTTTCGTAACCCATTCTACCAGCCAGTGAAAAACTCCAATTCCTAAAATGGGAGGACTAGCCTATGTTTGCATTAATAAGTTAAGAAAACCTCATTAGAATGACACATTAAAGACAACTTTTAAAGGTTTAAGATTTGTTTTTTTTTTTTTTTTGTTTTTTGTTTTTTTTGTGGTACGCGGGCCTCTCACTGCCGGGGCCCCTCCCGCTGCGGAGCACAGGCTCCGGACGCACAGGCCCAGCAGCCACGGCCCACGGACCCAGACGCTCCACGGCACGCGGGATCCTCCCGGACCGGGGCATGAACCCGCATCCCCTGCATCGGCAGGCGGACTCTCAACCACTGCGCCACCAGGGAAGCCCTGTTTTGTTTTTTAAACATTCTGGGAACATTTGGATCTTCTGCGAAAGACAGGTTTGCTTACTCTCACAGTGAATAGGCCTTACGGTTTCAACCTACATAAAAATTCAGGGAAAAGCACTTTTTAAGCACCTTGCTTGCAGTTACCACATAGAGTCAGTGGGCTGTCAAGCCATTGCACGTTAAGAATAGAGAGAAACAGAAAAACAGGATGTGATGTTTGGGTGCTTTGTATTCTGTACTGTGTACAATTCTAAATGTTAAAATGTAGCATTATAATTCTCAGAATTATAAGGAAGTATGTACTAGTTCCCCGCCCCCCTCCCCCCCCCCCCGCAAAGATTTCTTGCAAAGGAATGTTTATTAGAAAATGCTTTAACTCCCTGATTCTTTGATCATCCCTACTAGCTGGAAAGTATCTCTGGATTTTCTGGTACAGCCTAACACTTGTTTCCTCTCGCTGATTAAATAAATGAGATACTGCAGGAACTTCTGTTTCCCTTCTATTTCCGTTGGGAATTTGTTTCTCTTAAATGAAAACAGCAAATGGCTACATGATTTAAATTGTAACTTTGTACCAAGACATTATTTACAAATCCTCAAAACTAAAAAAACTGTATAATGAAAGAAAACATGAAAAGCAAATAATGTAGTGAGACTATATTGTGCTTTTCTACCAAATCAACAAATAAATTTTAAGCCTATTCCTGCTCATTTTCTTCCACTGTCTCTTGTAGTTGGCAGCTAGAGTGTTTAAGTCAAACAATAACTGGATTATGAATGTCTGCCAATTTCCTTCTTTCTTTGCTAGCAAACAACAGTTTTTAGATTCCTAGCTGAGTCAACTCATTCCTACATTGAACGGAAAAATTAACCCATGTAGAAGAAACTGACAAAAGCCATGCTTAGTAGTGCTGGAAGGTTTATGAATTACTGTATACTTTTATATAAGGGAATGAGACTTGCCATTAAAAATAATGAACTTTAAAACTATGTATACAACATATATTGCATTTGGTACTTATCAATTAATGAATAATTATTGTTGAGTTTGCATATCTTACTATTTACATTCACCAATAGTCTGTACTTTTAACAAAAAATAATTTGTAGAACAGAGTACTGTAATTTGATTTTTTTCCTCTTCTTGCTTGTGTACACAATATATTTACCACAAAAAATCAGTTAATAAATAATACTTTGGTCATCTGATACTTTCTGAATCAGCGTAGGCACAAGTTTTTCTCTAATACTGGCATAAGGGGCAATGAACTAAGAGATAACTTTATAATTAGGCTCATTTTGCTTTGTCAGTAACTAAATCTTTGAGGCAGCACAAGAAAGATGTATCTTGAACAGAATAATTTTCTATAGAGAAAATGTCATAAGCAATTTTCATTACTATTTCTATAACCAACACATATTTTTATATGTGTTCGTATAATTTGATTATATTAATCAAGTTCTTTATATGAAAAAGAGAAAAACCTCTTATAGACAAAAGAACACTAACCTACTTTTTAGAACAATAGTTCCTCAAGTGTGGTCCCAGTAGATTTTATGTAGGTTACTCAGGATTGGATAATGAGTTTTAAAAAAGGAGAATGAAAAGAGCTTAAAGGTGGTACTACTGAGATTTGAGGTAAAAGAACTAAATTAAACTGACAAAGTAGTGGGCATCTTACTGTGGGCCTGACAATGATCACTGCATCTGATTTTTTTTTCCTGCTGCAATTCCAAATTGCTATATGTAATGAGGGGTTGCAGAGAGAGATGGAATGAGAATAAATGCTATGGAGAAGACAATAAATAAAACTCAATGGGGCTTCCCTGGTGGAGCAATGGTTGAGAATCTGCCTGCCAATGCAGGGGACACGGGTTCGATCCCTGGTCTGGGAAGATCCCACATGCCGCGGAGCAACTAGGCCCGTGAGCCACAACTACTGAGCCTGCGCATCTGGAGCCTGTGCTCTGCAACAAGAGAGGCCGTGATAGTGAGAGGCCCGCGCACCGCGATGGAGTGGCCCCCGCTTGCCGCAACTAGAGAAAGCCCTTGCACAGAAACGAAGATCCAACACGGCCAAAAAATAAATTAATTAATTTAAAAAAAACCAAAAAACAAGATGTTTTAAAAAAAACCAACTCAATGTTTACAATGTGAAAGGCACTGCACATACTACTGGGGGGGGGATATAAGGATGAATAGTATCTGATATCAAGAGTTCTTTATGATCAGAGCTCCTATTTACAAGCTGAAACTCTGGCATTAGGGACAGATGCACATATTTATATTTACTGATGTTCTCCAACTGGGGTGTTAACCATGTGTCCCTTACTAAGATACTGTGTTCGCTGAGCCTGGAAGTAAGGTCCAACTCTTTCTAGATATCAATCTAGACAACTAGACCAGCTGATAACTATCAACTCTGAAATAAATTTTCTTCATCATCCCTAGAAGAGGGAACACCAAATTTTCTCATGTTTTCCAGCCATAGCTAATTTGAAGAAACACGGGCAAAAGATCTTTATGCTATATCTTTGTAATGACTATAAACCTTAAACAGTTGTTGCAGAATAAGCTGTGTGCAGTTCCACAATTTCTCCCAGCAATACCATGATAAACAAAGTAATATAATACACAGTTTTTGAGGATCTAAAAGTGTATTCAAGATGAGTTCACAAAAATATTTTAAATTCCAAGGGGAAGCCTAGACCCATGATTGATACAAGATTGATATGATTTCAACAGGACCAACAAAAGGGCAAATTTATGCTTGACTAAGTTAGGGTAATAGTGCATTCGGAAAAAATTCTTTAAAAAATGTAAGAGTATTTTTTAAGTATCTATACTTTAAGCTGAGTGGGGTGATGATACCCATTAAATAAGAAAAGACATATTTGAAAAATATGGAAATTGTTTTAATGAAAATATAGCCATTTGGGAAAAAATAGGAAGTCTTAAAAATTGTGCACAGCTAATATCAGAATTGGCAAATAAGATGGGAAAATTGAAGAAATGTTTCAAAATGCATCAAGAGAGTTAGAGGGATAGAAAATATAAACCAGATGCAAAATTTAAGAGATGAAGAGCTTACTAATAAAATCTGAATTATTGGCATTCTCAAAACTGTGAATAGAGAATAGAAGAGACTGAATGACAGAAAATTATTTGGAATTAAAGAAAGATATTAATCTTCATAGTTGAAAATTGGATGTATACCGAGAAGGGTGCATTTTAGGCATGTTAAGCACATATACATTGAATAATAATACTAATAAGAAGAATAAACCCTGGAAATAAGAGGGTAAGGACAAACCCAGAAAAGCAATTAGAGTGAAAAATTAGAGTGAAAATGAGGTTAGCTATGATGGAATGGCAAAAAGATTGACTCAGATTTCTAATCTGAGCAAAATAGACTTGAGTAATATCTGTCAAATATTGAATAAAAAGTTGAACCTAGAATCCTATAACAAGTTATATTTTCCTTCATGAGTGAGAGTGAAATAGACATACAGTACTAAGAATTTTTGCTGCTCACAGACCCACTATTATTAAAGCATATACTCCAATAAAAATATTATATGGACTAAAATTGGAAAAGAACGAAAGGTACAATTATCCAAAGTGATCACAGAAATTAGTCAGTGATATAAATCTAAGTCATAATTATGAAATAATAAGTATCTATTGTCTTAAATATGACAAAATAACATAATTTAAAAGCATGGAAATTGAGGAGGTGTAAATTGGCAGGAAGTTAAAGTTCTTTCTTAGGATATCTAAATATTTAAAATGAATACGTATGCTAATAATATAATGATAGTCATTAAAAGAATAAAAGTAAATTGTGTAGATTTCACATAGGTGGTGATATATAGAAATTTTAAAATGAGATCTATGAAAATTCAGGAAAGATAAGCAAAGAATATACACAGTAAATAGGAACCAATAAGTTAGAATAAATCTAAATGTATTAGCAATGAAAGTTCATATAAAGAGACTAAACTCTGCAATTTAAAACCAGAGACCTTCTGATTGAGTTTTTAAAATCCAGGTATATGCCCTTTAGGGGAGGTTGGAAATAAAATCTGATTCTGAAAACTAATGGTTAGAATTGTTAGACCTTTATGAGAAGAGAGGAATTGTCAGTAGTGCTTTGGGTCTCCTACAGAACCTTCATGAGACCACTTTCTGGCACTGTGTTTAGTCCATGCTTTGGGGTCAATGACTGTCAGGTTGGTATTTCTACAGCCACTTCCTAGCCTCTGCTTAGCAGGGAAACCCAAGACACTATAAACCACTGCTAACCGACCATCATGGTTCTCTTTCTTGTTAGGAAATGTCTATGTCAAATCTTCAGTCTCCTTCTGGAATTACTTCTACTTCCTACACAAAGTTGCACCTATTTTTATAAAAGACAAAATTCTGGCTTCAAATAACACTGGTCATTATAGGAAATTTTTTACATGGCAAGAGCTAAAAATGTATTTTAAAGGAACTTGAGTGAATAAAATAAGACAAAGTATTAAATATTAAATGGTCAGCTTCCTTAATTAGTATGTGGAGGCTCAGAAATAAAATTCTAAATCTAAGATCAGATCACTCAAAGGCTGTATCCTTCTGAAACTTGCCCTCCCTGCATCATTCTTTCAATCAGACATGTCTGCACAACACATATAGCCTTTTTATTCCTTCTGCTTCTTTCTTTGACCTTCTAAATTAGCTACACATTGTTTAGGTTTTCTCAGGAAAGGAACAATCACCTTATAAAATTTCTAGACCACAAGGTAGAAGGTAGATCTATAGAAGATGAATTTAAATTCCAGATCTAAAGTCAAGTTAAGAACTGTAATTAAGGATTTTCTTAACCCTTAGGAAGATAAGCAGAAATTTTCTGTAGAATTTAAAGTGTTGTTACATATTCATTGTTCCAGATTATTAGACGCAACAACTTATTCACTTAAGTATTAACTCTTCAAATGGAGAAAAGCAATTAAAATCAGCAATATAGGGAAAAGAAGATTTAAGTAACCCAGCTTTGCAAAAATTTCAAATTGCCTTAATTATGAAAAACAGAAAATAGACTACATAAGGACATTTCAGAAATCTCACAAATGTGGGAAATTCTTCTAATTACGATAGATAATTAATGTCTATCGTAATTTTGAAAAAAACAAAAAGAAAAAACAAACATGTCCTAAAGGATGCTTTGAACATCTCCAAGTGGCTTTAGTGCATGTGCTTCCTCTAAGATACCTATAGATATCTATAGATATAGATATATGTATATATATATATATGTATATATATATATACATATATCTATATCTATATATGTATATATATATATGTATGTATACTGATAATAGTATGTTTATTTTCCGGTAACAATGTCCTTTAATTAAAGGGTGATATTTAAATATATTGGCTATGATGCAGCAGTTAAAAGTAAATACTTAAAACTATGGACACTAGCGTAGATAGATCTAAAATCAGACTTTTAAGTGAAAAAATACACTCAACAGTATATTTTCATGATACAAAGATAACGATGCCATTTACATAAGTTTTAAAGCACAGACCAAGAAAAATAAATTGTACATGTTTGCATATGTAAGGAAAAGTGGAAAAATGTACACAGGAAAGGTATATCACATATTGATGAAAGTGACTGTCTTGGGGATTGAATAGACAGAGGTTTGTGCTGGTTGTCAAAAGAGACTTTGATTTTATAAGTAATGTTCATTTTATTTTGTTTAAAAACTTGAGGGAAATAAGACCAACATATGAGTGCTGTTTCATTGGTCAAGATGGCTCTGTTATGTTTAACTGCTGCCTTCCCTGAAACACGTTAACACTAGCAGATAAGGAGGAAGGCAGAAAGTTTTAATGAGAACTTCAGACAAGAAAAACATCTCTGCGGGACATAAGGATAAAAACAAAAATGGTGAGCAGGCTGAAGTGGTAGACCTGCTGGGTTTTCAATTCAACTAGTATAATAAAGGAGTTTAAAATGTTTCTCTTAAGATGGGAGACTGATCCAGGTATAATGTGGAAAGCCAGAGACCATGGATACATTTCTTCAATTTATGAAAAGATAGTGGGAAAAATACTTGAGCTGAATTCCCCTGGAAGCTATGTATATGGACTTAGAGAAGGACAACAAAGACAGAACTTGGAGACAATGAATTGAGCCAAGATACTAAATATCACTGTCAATGCAAAAAAAAAATAAAAAGGCAAGGATCATACACTTGTAGTCAAACAGAGCTGTGTTTAGTACTCGATGTGACACAGGGGACTGCAAACCATGGGAACCAAGGGGATTAGCAGGCACTTGTTATAAGATTTGGGCAGCCCTAAGTGAGTGGAAGGAGGGTTCAAAGAAAATGGGAGTTTCTGGAGTGGGTGCTGTCAGTGACCGTGTGTCATAATGATTTCTATATAGGATGTTAGAGGAATGAAGCTGAGCCGAGTCACCTTTGGAAAAGAAGTAGAAGCCACTCAAGTTAGCTGGTGGGGAGGGATGCTTAGTCATTTATGTGGTTGTGCTGTGTATTTGTTTTCATGATTTTTGATTATAGAATGATCTTGTTTTTGTCTCACTCCATCATGATAACAGATAGCTCATATCTGATGTTGATATTCTTTGAAAATATTTATTTTCAGCAAGGGAACATTACAACCTATCTGACGGGAACTAGACCAAATGCCAGATGTCAGCTGTCAAGACTGCACTTTTTCTTTCTTATCGCCATGGGGCAGCGCTGACATGCTAAGACTTGTTTCTATATGGGCCCTATGGAGGTTTTAGCGGAAATAATTGCCTAGTCGAATACTGGAGGGGATGCACAAGTAATGCAGGGCCAAAGTATATATAAATGTATCTTTACTCAAAATGTAGGGATAAACCCAAATTCCAAAATCCACGAAGAAATGCAATAATAAAGAAGACAAATTAATAATTTTTAAAATGTACTCCAAATTATTTTATTGGAAAATTCTGAATAACAACTTTTAAATAACTAGGTATAGGCTATTTGAGGAGAGAAAGAAGTCGTAATTTCCTTAGAAAATTGCAAAATAGTAGCAATGGTTGTTGATTCTGAGTATAGCAATATAAGTGATTTATTTTATTATTCTTTATATACTTATGCTCTTCTGTATTTTTTTTTTTTTTTTTTTTGTTGGTAGGGGGGCCCCCCCCC
>NC_041226.1:60456982-60469392 GCF_002837175.3 Physeter macrocephalus
ACGCGCAGGCTCAGCGGCCATGGCCCACGGGCCCAGCCGCTCCGCGGCATGTGGGATCCTCCTGGATCAGGGCACGAACCCACGTCCCCTGCATCGGCAGGCGGACTCCCAACCACTGCGCCACCAGGGAAGCCCTGTATTTTTTTAAATTCCTCAAAAAACAAGTTCCTGAAAGCTTTACTGGAAAATTGAATATCTAGCATGGATTTAGCATCTGTGAACCAGTTCTTTTCATGCTCAGTTATGAAAATGTGGGAGATCTGACCTTACCCTCAAGAGCCTGATGGTGGAGTTGCGATGACACATTGTATATACAAAGGCAAAGAAAATATAGCAGAGAAGTTAAGTAGTGGAGGCTATAGAAACTCATCAAATGAACACAGAAGCAAAAGAAGAATTTTATTACTTTAAGTAGTGAAAGTAATAAAATATGACCCTCTCTTGGTCATAAATAAAATATGACCCTCCCTTGGTCATAAAGAAATCTCTGTCAGTCTAATTTGAAGAAAAATAAGAGTCTGAATGTTTATTTCTAGATTATTACTAGAGAGAGTATTTAATTAAATCACATGTAACTTACCTCATACATAACATGTATGCTAAGATTGAGTGTGGATGAATTTTTCAACTATTCTATAAAATAAATGGAAAGAAGAGATATATTTCATTATCCAGTGTAATGGAATTTTTTAAACTTTTATATTGGAGTATAATTGATGAAGAATGTTGTTAGTTTCAGGTTTACAGCAAAGTGATTCAGTTATACATATACATGTATCAATTCTTTGTCAAATTCTTTTCCCATTTAGGTTGTTACATAATATTAAGCAGAGTTCCCTGTGCTACACAGTATGTCCTCGTTGGTTATCCATTTTAAATATAGCAGTTTATACATGTCAATGGAATTCTGCATTGTAAAATTTCTTTGTTTTTACACTTTATAGTTTATTCCTCCTACCATGTCGATATAATTAGTTACACATACCAAATATGTTCTTTCATTTATCCATTTTCTTTTACAAATCTCAGTGGTTGCACCAACCAAATGCACCCTTCAGGGCAGAGGTGCCCATTTCATCAGGTCCTGGGGGCTCACAGCACAGTGCCTTCCCAGGTTTGCCTTGGTTTAAGGTAGTGGCCTAATTCAAGGAAATGTCCCTCTTCCTGGAGACAGCCAGTTCCATTGAGTGGATGCTGAGGGATTAAAAGTCCTGGGCCCAAAGAAGACATACAGATGTCCAACAGGCACAAGAAAAGATGCTCAACATCGCTAATTACCAGAGAAATGCAAATCAAAGCTACAATGAGGTGCCACCTCAACAGGTCAGAATGGCCATCATTAAAAAGTCTACAAATAACAAATGCTGGAGATGGTGTGGAGAAAAGGAACCCTCCTACACTATTGGTGGGAATGTAAATTGATGCCACCGCTATGGAAAATAGTGTGGAGGTTCCTCAAAAAACTAAAAATAAAGTTGTCATATGATCCAGCAATCCCACTCCTGGGGCTATATCAAGACAAAACTATAATTCAAAAAGATACATGCACCCCTATGTGCATAGCAGCACTATCCACAATAGCCAAGACATAGAAACAACCTAAATGTCCATTGACAGAGGAATGGATAAAGAAGATATGGTACATATTTACAATGAAATACTACTCAGCCATAAAAGAGAATGAAATAATGCCACTTGCAGCAACATGGATGGACCTAGAGATTATCATACTATGAAGTAAGTCAGAAAGAGAAAGACAAATATCATATGATATCACTTATATGTGGAATCTAAAATATGACACAAATGAACTTATCTATGAAACAGAAACAGACCCACAGACATAGAGAACAGACTTATGGTTGCTAAGGGGGAGGGAGAGTGGGGGAGGGATGGATTAGGAGTTTGGGATTAGATGCAAACTATTATATACAGAATGATGTCATACTGTATAGCATGAAGAAATATATTCAATATCCTGTAATAATTCATAGCTGAAAAGAACATGAAAAAGAATATATGTACATAAATAACTGAATCATTTTGCTGTACGGCAGAAATTCACACAACATTGTAAATCAACTATACTTCAATAAGAAAAAAAAAAATCCTGGGCCCTTTACTTCAATGAAGGACATCTTTGAAGGTCCATCTCAGCTCCAGAGTTGCCCATGGCATGCGCTGACACTCTGTGACCACTGTATACCAGATTAACTTTTTCCTCTGACCAACTGTGCTTCCCTTTCCCCTTCCTTACCTTAGTTCCAGAGACCACCCAGTGAAAAACTTCCTGTATGTGAAATTTCTACTTCAGGAAATCTTCTTTAAAAAAAAATGTCTGCAATCTGTAAATGGAAATGGAAATCTAGTACAAATTTGAATGCAAATTTGTATTTTTTGCTCAAATTTTTTACATTATTAATGTTTGATTGTTACCAAATAAAAATGTTTAGCTTCCTTTATAACTAATGTATAAATATTAAATCTAAGAATAAGTTAGATTTTTTTTCCATTTTTGTGTCATTTAATTCAGATTTTTTTCAATGTTCTTCCTTTGGAAAATTCAGATAAAGCTAGAGATTTCCTGATTTCCACATTGAAATGCTGGATCACAGGAAATATTAAATGCCTTTTTTGGGAAAGATGCGGAAAAGGATAAATTGCACAACCATATTCTTTCATCATAGAATCCTTAAATAATATGAAAAATCATGCTGCAAATGAAAATCTCATCAAGTTTTCATAGTAAAAATGTAAATAAAAAGAACTTTTGCTAAGTTTATCCTTTTGTTATCATGGAAAGTATCATCTTGTTATCAAGGAAAAAATCTCGTCATGTATATTTGTCAACTTTTAAAATATATGAAACAAAAATTCACCTCTAATTCCTTGGTTCCCACTTACATGTTCCTCCACGAATTTAATAGCTTTATTGAGATCTAATTTGTATCCCATACACCTCACCCATTTAAAGCGTAGATTCAATATTTTTTAGTATATACAAAGATATGTTCAACCATTACCACAGTCAATAGCAGAACATTTTTTCACCTCAAAAAGAAACCCCTTTTCTTTAAGCTGTCCCTTCCCTCTAGTTATATAATATTATCTAATAATCTAAATATTAATCTACTTTTTGTGGCTGTATTTTATATTAATGGAAATATATAGTACATATAGTATGTGGTCTTTTTTGACTGGTTTCTTTCACTTATAATATTTTCAGGGATCCTTCATGGAACCCTGTATTAGTAATTCATTTTTTTTATTGCTAAACTCTATATATTACCTATACATATACATATATACACATATACATATATACTCACATTATTTTATACAACTGTTTCTTAAATCAGTAAAGAGAAGAAAGGAGAGAAAATATGCCTTCCTGGTGTCTATTACAATTACATAACTAGCTTTATCAGTGCCCTCTGTTTGATCCTGATGATGGGAGGATAAATTAAAGTTTTTCACTTCAACGAACTTCCAGGAAGTTGAGAAAAGGATTTATAAATGTATAGATATTATAATAGGGGTGAGTGATCATAGCAGGGACACAGAGTAGCGAGTGATCTTTTTAATCAAGGATTTTATAAAGACCTCAGAATGTAAGTGACATGAAATTACTTTTATGAGTAAGAGAGGTATTCAAGATGCATCTGAAAATATTTGTGAAAAGGCATGTCATATTTGTTAAACAGTATGAAATGGTGTTATGGCTGCTCCTTGATTAGGAGAAGAGCAAGGTATATTCACAATATGCTACACATCCCTCAGATAAGATTATATAATAGACAACTACATGATATGGTTGTACTTGTTTCATCTACATCATTTATAACATGAAATATTTTCATTTCTGTTTGCTTTCAGCCCCACAAATGGTAAAAGAATGCAGTTGGAACTTTATGTATAGATACTGGAATATTATTATATTTGAATGAACTTTTCAAAGTCCTCTACATCTTTATGGGCTTCTTCAATTAAAAAATTAATAGAAGCAAATTAAATATTCACCCTCCTATTTAGAGTTCTTGTTTCACTGTCACCTGGAAAGTGCAGAAAACATATAAATGAGTTTTAATATCTTATGCTTTCTTTAATGCTTGGTTGAAAAAGTACAGTTTTCTCAAAAGTGAATATTGAAATATATTTTTAAATTTTAACCATTTGAAGATTTTAGAGTATTTAAGATAAAGGATATAAGAAGGAAACATAGAAATGTACTAAATTTAGATACCCTACAATGCTTCACTGGGCTTCCGGGACAAGCTATTTGTTCTAGGGCTCAATATAATTTCCAGAGAGTTAATATCAATAGAATTTAATGAAATTCTAATTGCCCACCAAAAAACAGTCATATTGAAAATGACTAAGAGTGAGTTAAATGAGTCCCCAAATTGCTGTTTTTTTTTTTTTTTTTTTTTTTTTTTTTTTGTATCCATGACTAATTATCCTTAAACTTCATGTCAGAAATTTCACGGGCCCAGCCGCTCCGCGGCACGTGGGATCCTCCCAGACCGGGGCGCGAACCCGGTTCTCCTGCATCGGCAGGCGGACGCGCAACCACTGCGCCACCAGGGAAGCCCCCAAATTACTGTTTTTAAAATAATTTTCAAAATGGGAAATTAATCATTTTAAATTTATCATTTAATTTTTAGATATAAGAAATTAATTGAAAGCTACAAAAATTCACCCTGAAAGTAGCTGCAAAAAATAAATTTAATGCAGAATTCTGATAATTGATCAAATCACAGGTGGCATTCTACATGTAAAGATATCTTTCTCTAAATTAATTCCCTTCCAAGAAATTATATCTCTTCTTAGAAGAAAAGAGAGAACATGTACATGCTCCTATCTTTTTTCTTCATGCTGTATGTAATATGATGCTCATCAATAGTTCCAACAAAGCAGTAGTAATGATTTGAAAATTTATGTTATTAGAGTGCCTATGCTATAGCTTAAATGAACAGCTATGTGATGGAGATTAAAAGAATCAATCTCCTCAAAGAATGAGGAAAGTGATCAGATGAAAGAAATAAACTAATTACTTTAAATTCCTTTAAGTGTTGCTTTGATTATTAGTGATTTGCCATCAAATAAATGTTTCCATTTAGAATTATTTTTATTATTTACTTCATGATAATGCTATGATTAAGTTTATTTTTCAATTTATATGTCACAATATGACATCAAAAATCTAGAAAAATTTAAAAATGAAATCCTAAATGAATGTCATAATCCAATAAGTAAATTGAATTCTCAGATTCAGAATTCCCAGGTCCGCTGACTCCTGCATTACCCCACAGTGTGCTGTGAGGACAGAATGTGGACAAGATACCAGTGTTACAGGGTATGATCTTCACAAATGTGGGTAGGTAGAAACTGAGATAACAGAATTAATGGGAGGAAAAAAAAAGAAAAAAAGCCTCAACTGTGCTTTAATTATTCCTGAACGCACATCTTGGTTTCCAAATACATATCTTTATTTCCAGAAGTTTTTCTTTTCACATATTCTGTGGCATTTTCTCAGGTGACTGGTGATCAAGGAATAATGAAAAAAAACATTGAAAATAAACAAACCAAAACAAAACTGAACTACATTGGACATTTGTCCCAGCAAATAAATAAGTTTATGGAAACTAAATCCATTGCCAAAACCATTGACCATGTTAACAAGAAACAGTGCAGAAGAGGGAAAAAAGAAGTGTGTGTCTGTGTGTCTGTGTGTGTGTGTATATGTGTGTGTTGACCTAGATAGCATTAAAGTTCTCCTGTTTTGACTAAACTTTAGACAGGCATTTTCCTGAATATACTCTTCTCACCTACCGATTCTTAAGAGCATATACTTTAGAAAATGTGGGATTGTAAATTTTTCCTCCACCCCTTTGAGATGTAAATCTTGTCCCGGCCTCTTGAAAGGAACTCAGGAATGTCTTTCTCAAGGACCTGGGAGCCATTCCTTTGAAATGTGATCGAGGAAGAGAGTGCCTTGTAATCAACTTCTCTTACCACTTCCCCCTAAAGTCCTGCATTGGTTTTCCACGGTCTCACCCATCCAGTGCTCCTGTTTTTTCGTTTCAGCAGAGTTGAGTTCTGTCTCTGTGTCTATGCCAATAGTCTTGACTCTGTGAAAATAAAGTCTCATTTTAAATGGAGTCAGGAAGCCCAGATTGGGACGCTCTCACTCACATAACCACTTGTTGCAGCCTGCATAACCAGCAGGAAAAAGGAAGATAAGAATGTTACCTTTCTTCTGGTACAAGCGAGGACGTTTTCACATAGGAATTTTATCTCCTGCTTTTAAAAAAATGCAAGGAAGATCTCTCTGCCCTTAGCAACAACACTAACCACCCCTTGAAGCCAAGGAGAAACCTCCTCAACTTGGAGCTCTTGTTTTCTAATGAACTTTTCTTCAAAGCAACCCTGCCCAGTTTCCTTCTGAAACCTAATAAAAGCAAGCCCCTCTCCTTTGTTCCCTGGATTTGCCTGTCCTGAATTACAATTCTCTGCTATTCCCAATATTTCCTTCTCTTTACCAAAATTAAAGGGCAATATGTTTTTTGACCACTAGATGGTGCATGTCTTAATTTCACATTGTTCACTTAATTGCCCTGAAACATTAGACCAAATGACGACTAATATTCTTTAATCTTTTATTACGATAAGAATGCCATCACTAATATATTATATATACACACAATATAAAATTATTTGAAAGATATAGACATTCATGCTATTAATAATTATTGATCCACAACTGCTACTTTGAGCATTAAAATTATTTTTGTGACTTCCATTTTAAGTACTATGGGTTCAAAACCATTTACATGCTTGTTTACATCTTTTCTGCATCCAATATAACAATCTTATATAAGAAAAACTGCAATGTTCTATTTGCAAATGGATGAATTAAGTTTACTTCAAATGGAATTATACAGTATCTTCCCTATGTTCCCAGGTTCCAAAGACAACCTTCTTGTGTTTCTGTTTACTTAAAGAGATTCCAGTTGTAGATCAGTGGTCCTATGTGGCTGTAACACATCTCTGATAGACACAAAGGAGCACATGTTTGAATGTAGCTTCAATTTAGGATTATTACACTCAGAAGTTTTTGATGGGCTTTCATCTTGTACCCTTATCTGGAATATCAACATGGCCAGTTTATCTGTTATCTTCTATACATAAAAATTCCTATATCAGAATGGGAAATACTTGTGCAAGTAAAATGAAACAATATTGGAAATCATAAAAGTTACAGTTTATAGATATTATGCTCCCTAAATTTGGTCTAAACCTATTTCATTATTCCACAACCATATTATTATTTCTGTCCTCACATTGCACTAGAGACATTCATGAATTATCAGTTACAATGGAGTTAAGGGCACAGTTCAGTGTGATCTTGAGTATTTCCATTCTTCTGTACACATTAAAGAATCTTCACTGAAATATCAAAAGGTCCGAAGTGTTTTTACATTTTCTTTGAGTTAGGCTTGGCAGCCAAGTGTGGCTTACAGTGATAAGCTCCTTGTGCTTGAGCCCATCAATCCTGGACAGTAAAACTACTGAAGAGTTAAACGTTTAAATCAGAGAGATGAAAATCAAGCCATAACGACTATTCATGTCAGGTATACCGGAGGACTTTGTTATTTTACTCTAGCTAGATTGGTGTGGAGGTACATTCTCCCTTACTAAAGCAGATAACTTTACAATTAAAGTATAAAGAACATGGTCAACTCTCTTGTTTAATGAATGAAGATTATGAAATAAAAAATTCCTACAGATAACGTAAGGGCAAAATCCATATATATCCTCTTTGTTCAAATGTCTTATCTTCATGAAACCCCTAAACCCCAACTTGTTCCCCTTACCAAGACTGCAAACTCTTGATTGATCCCTATTTTCCCAGTCATTCTTCATCTGGATTCTCCTGTATTGTATTCATAGTTCAGTGCAGACCAGACAGTGCAAACATTTCAACCACATTATCCTTAGCAATACCAATCCCTTCAATTTTAGATCAGCATATTCACAATGAAGTATCCAACATGAAGAATACTGATCACAGAATACTGGAGTCAAGTGATTGCAGTCTACATTTTAGCTGTCACTTACTTTCCATCTTGAGGTCTTGGAACACCACATGATAACTGTGCACCTCACAGTTTCAGGTAAGAATACTGGAACCTTACTCACAGTCTCCCTAGAATTAAATAAGGAATTGTAAATTTGAAGCACTATGCAAATATAAGCTAACGTTATTGTTCAGTCCTCCATGAAAGAAGCTGAGAATAGGCAGAAAAAAAATCGTATTATTTCTCTACAAGTTAGTCACTTCTAAATTCAGACAGACCATTAGGGCTACTTTTCTTTTATTCACATTCATCACCAGTTTACTCTATTATGCATGTTTTCCTCACCCTCACTGAGTATTGAGGCTTGTTAATCAATTCATTTCAATAAACTATTATTTAGAGTTTCAGGCTTTCTATACTTCTGCATTGCCTCCTACTTCACAGAGGAAATACAGGTCATCAGATGTGAAGGCTTTCATTGTGTCTAGATGGGAAGACACTTCTTAAACTTCACTTATTTTTCACTTTTCCCCTGTGCTCTGAGGAAATGTGGACTCCTGCTCATTTCTGATACCACTGGGCACCTCACTATTTCAAATTATATGGTCGATATTTTCTGTATCTTCATTTTTATCCTCTTTATTGGGTGATTTTTCTCAGGCTTACAAACAAATTCAATTTATCCCTATCCTAATAAAGCCTTCTTCTGAACTGCATGGCCATTCAAGTTACTGCCATTTCATTTTTCTTTCCCTCACTAGAAACCGTTTTACTATTTTTATTTTTAAAAAAAATTTGAAACGAACTCTAACAGAGAAGAGTTGCAAGTATAGTACAATGGACATTCTTTTCCTGAGCTGCTGGAAAAAAAGTTGCCAATATTATGTCCCATCACACTTAATATAACAGTGTACATTTCCTACTAATGGGGACCTTCCCTTATATAATTACAACACAGCCATCAAAATCAGGAAACCATCATTAATACATTACTAACATCTAATTGTTGTATCCCATTTGTAGTTAACAAATTATCCCAATAATATTATTTAGAGCAAAATAATATAGTACATTATCTCGTGTTGTATTTAATTCTCATGTCTCTTTAATCTCCTTCAATCTGGATCAAGCCCAGAGTCTCTTCTTGTCTTTTGTGTCCTTGACCCTTTTAAGGATCAAAGGAAACTTATTTTGGTTAATGCCTATCAATTTGAAATTGACTATTTTGAATTTTGACTAATTTGAATATTTCCTTATGATGAGGTTCAGTTTATGTATCTTTGGCAGGAATATCATCACTGATGTTGTGTTCTCCTTGCTTCATCTTATCAAGTAGTACATGACTTTGCTTTTTTTTCCCCAATACTGGAGATGTTGAACACTTGATTAAGCTGGTGTCTGCTAGGCATCTCCACTGTAAAGTTATACATTTTTTCTTTTTAATTTATAAGTAATTATTTGAAAAAATTTGAATCTTTATAAATTTTCTAAATTTCATCAAACTTTCACATTATTCATTTTATTTACATAAGTATGGATTTTTGGATAACTGTATTGTTCCATGGATTATAATCTATTAATAATATTAATTATTTTTAAGCTTTACTTATTCAAGATTTGGCCAGTGATAGCCCTCAAGCCAGCTCATGTGTCCAAATAGTATGGAGCTTCCTCAAAAAGGAAGGACAGAGTTTCTATAGCAAGTTATGACATGTTCCATAATTTAACAATGTTTTAACAATGGAACAGGTAAACATGTACATACATGACATCTGATAAAAGTTATCACCAAATACCATATAAAAACATTTTGCAATTTACTTTACATCAAATATTCATCTTTATACAGGAAAATCATGGATCCAAAATCCATTTAAATAGTAAGTGAATCATGTATATATAATATAATTTTAACTTAGATTTACAGGATAATGTTGAAACAGGACCTTGATGAAGGGTTGAAAATTAATTTAAAAAATATAACTTATTTATTTTCATATATATGTATATATATTTATAAATTAAGATTCCTGAATTTTAAAAACTGTCTTTTTCAATTTCTATCATATTTCCCCTGGAAGATTACACTTGACAATTTCTACATTTCTATGCATTAAAATATCATAGAGAACACTAAGTTCTAGTCAAGATGAAGTCACCTGGACCAGATTTACTCTCCTTCCTAAAACAGATAAAATATATGTAACAATAGATTTCAAGACACTAGACATAAGGAAATGAAAAGCAGTGATCCCTAAGCGACGAGAAACAAATGAGTCCTAAGATGCTCTCAGTTTACTACATTGAGAGAATTTCCTAAGTGCAGTGTTGAATTTGGAGCCTAGATTGAATCCTCCTAGTTCCTGGGGTGAAAGAGATGGAGGTAAGTCTTTGTAGAAGACAAGGCAGCTAGTTTGCAGAAGAGCGGATCTAAGCGAGATGCTTTGAAAGAGTCCTCCTCAAGTATTTAGCAGAGTACTGCTTAATGCATGCTGATGAAGAAACTACTGGAACCTGGGGAAAGAGCCATCTGTTCTCATAGGGAATATAGTACCTAGAGTTGACACGGAGCCTGGAACAGTGCCAGTTCTCACCTGTGAAGGAAGTGGAATGCTCACACACTGCTGGAGGGCATAGAAAGTGGTACTACCATTTTGGTAAAGAGTTTTGTATTTTGTTATAAAGTTAAGCAAATACCTACCTTCTGATCCAACCATTCTACTCCTAGACCCAAGAGAAATCAAAGCCTAGGTCCTTACAAAGACTTTTATACATAAAAGCTGTATCTGTATTAACCATAATCTGGAAACATCTCAGGTAAAATGGATAAACAAATTTTGGTATATCCATTAAGTGTGATTCTACTGAGCAATAAAAATGAATGAACTGTTAATACATGCAACAACATGAATGAATCCCCAATTATCCTGTGTAAGAGTATCCAGACAAAAAGTACATAACATATAGTTCAATTTATTCAAAATTTTAGAAACTATAAGATAATCTACTGTGACAGAAAGTAGATCAGTTATTTCTTGGAGGCTGAGAGAGGGGCTCCTGTGGGGAGAGATTATACTGAAGCATGAGGACAATTTTTGGGGTGTTGTATCTGTTGATTATCTTGATTATGATGACATTTCACAGGTGTATGTCAAAATTTATCAAATTACATATTTTAAATATGTGTGGGGCTTCCCTGGTGGCGCAGTGGTTGAGAGTCGGCCTGCCGATGCAGGGGACACGGGTTCGTGCCCCAGTCCGGGAAGATCCCGCATGCTGCAGAGCGGCTGGGCCCGTGAGCCATGGCCGCTGGCCTGTGCGTCCAGAGCCTGTGCTCTGCAACGGGAGAGGCCACAACAGTGAGAGGCCCGCGTACCGCAAAAAAAAAAAAAAAAAAAAAAATGTGTTATGTTTTTGCATTTTGAATTATATTTCAAAAAAGCTGCTTTTTAAAAGCAAAGAAGCAATTTAAACATTCCCTTGGTGCAGCACCACCATCAATCCATTCTCAATTAGGCAAGTTTAAAAAGAAGAAGCAAGCTCATTTGTCATATTGAAATCCTTCAAAATCAGTACACTGTTATTAATTCAAATTATGTAAATAGATATTTAGTATAAAGAGTGCTATTTATAATTTCAGAATGCCAGAATTTTAAATTTAACTAGTCGCTGGTATGCGTAAGGTACATAGCTTTGTAAGATTTTTCTTTTCCCTTATATTTGATCTGATTGTATTCCTTGAAATGCAAGTCTGTGTCTGCTGAATCTGGCCATAAAAAATTAAACTATATTTTTATGCCTTTTAATTTTTGTTTTATTTTTCTGGTAATTTGTTTCTATTGGTCAAGAACCTTTTGCACAGACAGGTTGGGGAAAGACTGAATTTGACTCCTCATTACTCTATTAACTTTCCAGGGCTGATGAGGAATGCTTCTAAGGTTTGCTGCTTCAGTAGCTCTCAAATTTGACTTTTTTTGCATACCAATAAGCATTATTTTTCCTTCTCTCCTATTTTTCCTCCCTTCCTTCTTTCCATCCTTCTTTCGTTGCCCTACATGTAAAAAATATATATTTCAAGTATTTTAGTAGCCTTTGAGCCATTTTTTATGCTTTCACCAACCAGTTCTTCATTGTCTGTAATGTGGTATCTTTTAATGGTTAATTTATTATAATTTCCCTTATTAAATATGAGCAACTTTTGGCAAAACTTCTGACCCCTCCAGCAGTGGCGCCTAGCAGATGTTTAAAAAGAGTCAAAATAATTAAACAACATTGTAAAACAAGACAATATTTTTTTCTCTTAAAATAATTTTTTTTTTTTTTTTTTTT
>NC_041226.1:60469520-60490843 GCF_002837175.3 Physeter macrocephalus
TCCTCCCAGACCGGGGCGCGAACCCGGTTCCCCTGCATCGGCAGGCGGACGCGCAACCACTGCGCCACCAGGGAAGCCCCAAAATAATATATTTTAGTAATTCTACCATTACTCAGCAAAAATCACAGCAAGCAAGTGATCATAGGGGCCCATTTAATTTGGACAGATTTCATTTGTCAATTCACACATGGTATATCTCCTCAAATGTGATTTTTTTAGGTAAACATATTTTTAGTCCTAGTGTTTAAGTCAAATTAGGAATATGTATCAAAAGTTGACTTAAAGAGCACACATCTAAACAATTATAAGTTGTTAGATTTAATTTCATGTATTTAGCTAAATCATTAAATCATTGTGGCTTGCTAAAGAATCTACAAGCAGCTCGTAGAGTCATCATGTAGAAATACCAAGGTTTTATTGAGAGTGTAAAAGAAGATTTCTCATCTAAGAGTATGTGTAGAATACATTTAAAAGTGCATTTAAAAATCAATATTACATTTTGTGTTTAATGCAGGTCAGTGCCAGCGTATCTCAGTGGAACCAAAGGACATTTTCCCTGAAGGTAGCACAGAAATGCTCTATTTCTTAATGCACATTACAGTTCACTGACCTTCTCTGTTATC
Source organism: Physeter macrocephalus (assembly GCF_002837175.3). Classification (NCBI taxonomy): domain Eukaryota; kingdom Metazoa; phylum Chordata; class Mammalia; order Artiodactyla; family Physeteridae; genus Physeter; species Physeter macrocephalus. The sequence continues at coordinate 60,470,144 of NC_041226.1, forward strand.
TAATTCTGAAACGCCCTTGGTTCATGACAAGCAGTTTCATAGACAGTGAGATTCTCAAAATTGAATAGGATGGCAACCAAATTTCTGGTCACTACCCAAGTATTCTTTTAACAAGTGGTGTCTTTCATCTTGGAGCCCTATGCTATTCAACAAAATATTTATTCAAGTTATCAAGAACATTTCATATGTAAAATAAAGTTTCTATTTTGTTTCATAAAGGGATATTGCTCTTTCAACTCTATTCCCTTTTTAATGCATTCATGTTCTTTTCATTTTATATATACTTACTTATTGTTTTTATTTTACATCTTTTTTTCTACCCATCCAGTGCATAAAAGTCATGATGACTGAAAATGACTGGATATTTTCCAAAGTCCATTTCTCTTCTAACCTAAAAACCATGATAGTAGGTAGTTAATGAGTACATCCTCAAAAAAAAAATCTAATTCATGCTTTTAGTTGGTACCTAGGGATCTGTTAGCCCACTGTGATACAATGTTAGCCCCAAATCATTATTTTAAGCTCATTCATAAGACGTTAGAAATTTTAAGATTTGTAAATAGTGTAATCATATTTCTGTGTTTCTCTTTGCACCCTGTGAAATAAAAGAACGTTATAAACTTGTAGTTGCTTAAAAAATCATCCCGTGTTTTGGATGTATTTGTCAAAATTGCATGTTTTCAGGTTACCATATACCCTAGCAAAGATTCTTAAAAATCTCTGTACATGAGCCCCTTAGACAATCTGGTGAGGACTATGGGCCACTTTTCAGAATAATTCTTAAATACATTAAATAAAAGATATAACTTTGCAAAGGAACTAGATTATGTAAAATTCACTTATCAAGTTAATAAAACCAAAAAGTAGAATTGGGTGTAGAATTTAACGTGGTAAAATAAGATATAGCAATACATTTAATAACAATGGTAATTCTGAAGCAGTGATGAGCAGAAATAATGAATTGAGATAGCTACAAAAGTTGCAATATTATATTAACATTTCTTTGAGTTTTACTGCTGACAAATATAATGCTACTTTGATTTATTGCATATGTTTGAAAGAAATAACATATCTCTGTTAGAGGTTAGTTAAAATGAAGCTTTAATTCTTCCCATTTCACTTCACAAACTCCTGAACTCAATCCACAGATGACTCTGTAGTCTGTGGACCCTTGTTACAGTATTTTAGTTTTCCTATTAGAAACTTCATAATGACAAACAATGAGATTTTCTTCAGCTCTTAAACTGTGAGACGTGCATTTTTACTCCTATTGTATTATCCATATTCTATCAATTTTTAAAAATAGTGTATGCTTTTGAGTCCCATAACTCAGAGGTGAAATGAACATTTATCATTTGTTAGCTGCCTAAAATTGGGCAAGTCATTTGCTTTCCAACTGTGCTTTCCCACACACTTCTTGTAAAAGTTTTGTGAGAATCAGAAATAATTACTGTGAAAACCTAGTACTTCATGTGGCAAAAATAAATAGTATCTTTGAAAAAAGGTTCAGTACAAATCAGAACTTATTCATGTGGCATGTTAGTCCACACCAGTATAGAGCTTATTAATTCACTTCTGAATTTATAGAAACTACAGAATAAAAGAGAGCACTGGAGGGTTAAAAGGAAGGAGAAGAGGTGAACTGAATGACAAAAGAACTTGGGGGTGTTTTCTATAAATCAGTCCCCAGGAGAAGTGAATCTGATTACAACCAGAGGACTGAATCACAATGACAAGCGTAGGGCCTTCTTGCTCTTGGTGTGAAAGGGAGCATGAGATGCGAGGTGATGCTCACACATGGTCCATTTTCCTCTAGGTCTTCCTGACTTCTAGTCATTCAGCCTGAATCTGTTATGCATCCCTCTGTGTTCATGGGGCATTTGGAGAAGCATCTTAGCATATATCCAGATTTCCATCAATGAGAGATTAACTTAATAATATTGTTAAGATTTATTGGAAAATAATAGTTAATACTTACATAGCACTTCTATATATGGTACTCTGTTTTGAAGTTAACAATATCTATAATCCTCACAGCAAAAATGAGATAGGTACCCTTAACATCCCGGTTTTAGATGAGAGAATTGAGGCACAGTGGGACTAGGTAACTTGCCTAAACTCATTTTCTATCAAAGCATGCAAAGTACCCAAGACTTTTAAATCACATCTACTTGGTGAAACTCAGGTGGAGAAATACAGAATATTTTATGTATAACTCTCATTTATAAAATTTTTGTGCACTACCTCATAACACTTTTTGAAATGTTTTTCCATTGCTGTTAAAAACACAAAACAGTATAAAACATGGAGTCTAGCCTTACATTGTCCACATTTTAGTAGGGTAAGTACATACTTAAGTAAATATAGCAAAAGGTATAAATTGGAATTTGATAACAGATAATAAGAAAAATAAAATAACATTTAAAATTACATAGTAGCTTACTACCTTCTTTTTAGATATGATTATATTCAAGTGTTGATATTCAAAGCACATTAAAAATCAAGCAAAGCATGAGAATTTGGGAACATATGGAGCATTTTTCAACAGTGACAAGACATAAGAATAATTCATAAACTGTTCTGAAGTTTTAACTCTTGCTCTTCATCTACTTTGTAAGGCATTACAATTAACATAAATAAAATCTAAGGACAGCATTCCATAATTAAACACTCAGTGGATTAAAAAATGAGGAAGTTGATATCATTTGCATGTCTCCAGGAAAACGTGCATTTATTTCCAGGATCTTCTAGTAAAGAGAAACACAGCTGCTAATGTTGTGACTAACGAAAAATATAAAGTCACGAAGGACTGGCTATATTATGTATATTTCTACTACCCTAAATAGTTTTCTTTGGGTCCAGAATTTATATTACATATTATTTTGACTAGTGATTCATTTTGAAGTAATAATATGATGTTGGCTGATGTGTTAGTCAGCTGAGGATGCCATAACAAAATATCACAGAGCTGGTGGCTTAAACAACAGACATTCATTTCTCAAAGTTCTGGAGGCTGGGAAGTCCAAGATGAAGGTGCCCGAAGACTCAGTTCATGGTAAGGACTCTCTTCCTAGCTGGCAGATGAGAAGCAACTTTGCTGCTTGTTTACCTCCAATTAATCTCACTCACATTTAAAAAAAGAAAAATCTGTTTCTGTTCTTCACTCTTTTGTTAGCTAAGTTCTGCATTTAAAATACTTATGTAAAATTAAGCAGCATTTCATGGGTTTTAAATAAGATAAGTAATCAGGGTATCTACACCCATGCATTTTGAATGATATAAAATTGAAGATGTTAATAAGTGCTTTAGGTACTATGTAAACTTCTTAATTTTCTTATTACCTATTTCAATCTGAATTATGTGAATAACAAATATAGTCACCAATACATAGACATTAAGCATACGTACACATTTCTTATTTCTGATAAAAATGGATTTTCAACAATAACATTTGTATTCATAAATAAATTAATCAAAATGAATCATGTATTTTCTTGGTATCATTTTTTTTGGCAAAAAAGTACTAAGATGAAATCATCCCAGGAGAACAATGTAATAATGAAGATATTCAATGAATTGTTGAAAATGACTCCAAGAAAGCCAGAAAGGACAATGATTTGATAGTACAATCTGCTGGCATGACTTCTAATCAGATACCATCAATGTTACAAAAAGAATGCCTTCCTTGAATATGGTAGCTCTTCATAAGAAGAAAATGAAATCATAAAGAATCATTAGGTATACGGTCTTACTTTTAGTCTTTGAAATTCCAAAGCACCACAAAGGTTTGAGACACAACCAAGAGCTTGGGCAGGGTAGAATGGTAAGGTTCATTTCCTACTGAGGCCATTCCATCAAAACTGGGAGAGGTGGCTGTTTTATCTAATGTATAGAAACCAACACAGAGAGTCACAGAAGGTAAAGGAACAGAGGAATATGTTCTAACTGAAAGAACAAGATACAACCCCACATAACATATCTTAAACAATGATAAAAAGACATAGGTACCGCTTGTTAAAAAAACCTTTTCTAATTTTAATTATGATAATCTACTCAACACAATATTTACTGAATATTTTCTCCTTATGTAGAAATATGCTACAGTTTCTTACCGTTAGAAAAATGGTAAAATTCTGAGATGTTGATGAAAACATTACACAGCCTAAATGTGCTAATTAGTATATAATTTTACCTATTATTAATATACTTGTCAATTCTAATGTATAACTGCATCAATATAAAAATGGAATTTTAAAAAGAAAAGTAAAATATTATTTATATAAGAATAAGAAAAAATAATTTTATTTCACATATAGTAGGTATGTTTTTTTTTTATTCATTATATCAAAAAATTGGCAATGTATCTTAAAAGATTACTAAGTGTCCTTAAATATAAGGGCTGAAAGTAGCTTATTCATCAAGGGGCCAACAATTCTTGAGGTTAACATATTTGAAATCTGCATAGGCTTATGTTAAATATGATTTAATATTCAATGCATTTTAACAAAATATATTTATCTGTTTAAAAGGAACTTGAAGATGAACTAGTATTCTCCAGAAAATAAACCTACTAATTACAAGAAAATTAAATGAAGTTACAGTGCATTTTATGGAGTTCCAGTCAAAAAGATGAAATTTCCTCTTTTAAATTAACCATAATAGGAGTTTAAAAGTCTACGTAAGATATTCTGGTTTCCAATAATTTCCTATAATGGGTGATTGAGATAGTCAAAGTGATGATAATTTATAATTGTTGATTTTTTTAAAAAATTTATTTTATTTATGGCTGCATCGGGTCTTCACTGCTGCGCATGGGCTTCCTCTAGTTGCAGCAAGTGGGGGCTACTCTTTGTTGTGGTGCGTGGGCTTCTCATTGCGGTGGCCTCTCCCGCTGAGGAGCACGGGCTCTAGGCATGTGGGACTCAGTAGTTGTGGCTCGCGGGTTCTAGAGCACAGGCTCAGTAGTTGTGGCGCACGGACCCAGCTGTTCTGTGTCATGTGGGATTTTCCCGGACTAGGGCTCGAACCCATGTCCCCTACATTGGCAGACAGACTCCCAAACACTGCGCCACCAGGGAAGCCCCTAAGTGTTGATTATTTCATGACATTGTATTTACACAGAACTAAACTAACAGTAAGATTAAATAATTACTCAGGTGATTTAAATAATGGATTATATCAAATTAAATAAATCAGATAAAATATTGTGGTGGAGGATTATCTGAATTGGAGATGTATTTAAATTTCAACTGCTATTTAAGAGATGATCATACATGACTATTTAATACCAAAATAAGGTAAACAATGTCTGTGAGACTGATGAGGCAGAGGAAAAGAAGTCTTACTTATTTCAAAGTCAGATTTAAAAATTCTGGAAAGCTGTTTATGAGATTTAACACTATCATTTTGTATAATATTATTCATATGTATTTTACTAATTTTTATTAGTGTAATATTAATACTTATTTAATACATATTAACTCCTTTGAATGAACAGATTTTTATTAAATTGAGGTCTTGTTTTTTTCTTTTTTGTTTTTGAGGAGTATCAGTGCTTTGATTCCCAAAAATATATTACACACTGCTAAAAACACAGGTTAACTGAATTAATTGTCTTAATTTGAGCTCCCTTCACCAAATGAAGCTAAAAAAGTCATATTCTTGAGTTAAAGGTATTTTAAGGTAGAACTTTGTATGCATCTGTGTGATTTCCACTTCAAGGCCTTCTTGACAGATTCTGCATTAACAGACTAACCTAATAATAACCTGCACCAATGTGCCTTTGAAATTAATCACAAGAGTGCTGAATTCCAGTGACTAAAACGGGCATAGCATAACCGCTCTTGTACAGTGGTTCCAAAATGAAACAGGAGCTTTATTTTTGAATTTACGTGGCATGAAAAAGCTCTCTGCTTTCAAAAGCATTTTATGATGTAAACGTTCATTGAATTAATACTATTTGATAAGTTCCCTTTACATTCAATCTGTTTATCTACACATATGTGTACTTTGTTTCTCTAGAAGGATAATTTCAGAACCAATAACGTGGTTCAGTACGAATTTTCTTAATAAAAACTTAACGTATCACATTCCATTCCATTACAGCACACTCTAATTAAATTCCTTTTCATTTTCAGTCTGTCTCAGAGGGTTAGGGAAGCTCAAGAATGTTTAACAAAATTCAACAAAGCAACTACCTGAAGTTGATACATTAACCTTAGCACTGAAAGTTACTTTATTCAATCCACATATGCCAGAAACACCATTATACAATGACCTAAAAACGACAGTATTTCACTTTAACTGGAGAGGTTGTAAATGAATAATGATCATTTCTAACTCATTATATGCATTATGTATTTTGCCCTCGGAAATGTTAAAGAAAAACAATCACCAACTGTAAAAGCGTGTCTTACTTGGATGTAAAAGCTAAAATATATCTTTTCTTGATAATAAGGAGGATGGACAGATATTAATACTTGTGTAATCATTTACAGTAAACATATGCCTCACAAATTGAAAAATATATATTGATACATTTTGTTCCTCCATTTGGAATTCAAAGACGGGACCATGTAATTTTAAAGAGAAGATTAGCCTTCCTATTGAACATGCCCCCAGGCTTATGCCCAGAAAAAGAACTCATTCCAGTGGGGGTGGGGAGGTGGGAGGTGGTAAGGCTAAAGGCCAGATCTCTTTCCTTGATTGGTTCTAAAGAGTCTCGGGGCTCTTTTCTGTCATAACAATCATATCTATACAGGCCCACCTTCCCACCATGGTTTATCCAAATTTTTACAGCCGCCACATAAAATTTAGATTTCCAAATTTTTCATATTTTAGGAAGGCAATAGCTTATATGTACTCTATACTATATATCATCCCTAGTTATAATACTGTACTCCTTTTTTTTTTTTTGCAGTGAGACAAAAATATCCATACATCCATACTAGATTAGGTAAATAATGACCATAAGTAAACTTATGTCAGTTCTGGCAAAAGATTTTATGTAGGTTTCAAGTTTTTCTGCCCATTGAAGAGCTTTTTGATTTTGCAATATTTGATTAGGAACTGTAGACCCATGTGGCCATGTTTTGAAGGCCATTTATACTTTCCATTCTGGTGTACCCACCCCTATTTCTTGACCATTCTATTATGTGATGGCCAAATAAAGCCAAATAAAGGATGAAAGAGAGGGTTCAACCTCCTATAAAGCTGGATGAGTCAGATATGGAGCACAGCCTCCAGGTTCAAATACATTAGTTTGAATCCAGTTTCATTTATTGGTTATTATTCAAGTGGTCAGTTCATTTGGTTTGCCTGTTGAAGCCTCTGAAAACTTCCAGCTATGCTATGTTTTGTTCTTTTGGCAGTAGCTGAAGCAGCTGCCCTAAATACATCTTCATCTTTATGGACTCAAACTGTCTACCTCCCCTTCCCCTCCACCCCCCAACCACCAACAGTTAAGAAGAATTATTCTTTAAACTCCTAAGTTCTCTGCATGGCAGCCGATCTCACCACCCCTCTTCTTTCTCTCCTATAGGTTGTAACAATTTCTTTTCTGGCTGCCTTACCCCTTAATTGCTTTAACAGATTTCCATCTCTTCTTTTTTCATCCAGCTTTCTATTTGAATAAGGGATTTTAAAAGAAGAGCAATGGGGGAAAAGAAATGGATATCCTCAGATTTTAACACTCATGAATGTTAAGTCTATGTCCCATCTTAAGGGATTTCAACAGTAGAATGGCAAAAGGCACATCTGCTTTAGGGAAGATAAAATGGTGAGTGTTTGAGTGAGTTGAGAGTTGTTCAGTGTGGTAATAAAAATAACAGTCTGGACAATGTTGAAATAGTTAAGGCAAGACAAGGAGTAGATGATCTAAATTCTAGTGATAGGAACACAAAGCAAAGATTGGATGCTAGAAAGATTCCAAGGTGAAAATATCTGGTTATGTTCCTCATTAGACCTGGGGTGAAAAAGTGCAAATATAAATTCAAACATCTCACAAAAGCAAAAGTTAAAGCAATGGAATATGAAAATCATTAAATAGAGAATAGGATTCTGAAAGAACATCTCAAGAGCTCGTAAAATATGTGATTAATAGGACACATTTGAAGGAATAGCACAGATTTTTCAAGACAACAACTAAAATAGAAAAAAAATATGGTTACGTTTTGAGGAAAAAATGAAATTTGAAATCTTTCCTTTTATAAAAATGCATTCATATTACTTATTATTTTTTTCTTTATTATGGCTTATTAGGTTATTTCATATAGATACTTTGGACATGTATAAATGTCTTGTGTCTTCTATGAAGTGCATACCATTTTAGTTATACATTGTATGTATATATATTAGACAAATGTAAGTAGAAAAGATTGAGTTATAGACAGTTGTAGTTAAGGCAGGTATTTCTGAAAACATATATGATTTATTCCATACAAGTTAATCGAGTATAATAATCAGTATTGCACCCTGATGGACTGGAAAAATGTCACAGAGATATACTAATTCAACAGACAGGATCTCTCTTTGCCTAAGAAATAAAGCTTCTGAATGACACTGCATATATATTTAGGTGTTAATGAGACATAATTAAGTATATAAATACTACGAGTGAGGAGAGTTTGATGGACACAGTGAGGGGCGGGAGATGTATGAGAAAGATGTGACCAATTGAAAGTAAGGAAAATATGGAGTAATAGAAACAAATGCTTCTCTATTCCTACCTAATACATAGATTTACATTCTGTGTCACTGTGACAATGCTAGGATGCATCTGAGTATGTGCTCCCAGAAGATGAATGGGTGCTGTAATAGAGATAAAAGTTCCTCTGATCTCTGTTACCACCTTGTTACAAAGGAAGTCTAACTGCATAAAGCATATTCAATAAAACCACCTTCCTAGAATTTTTTTAGTGGTATTGATTCAAATCCTTGTAGCGGCCCAAAACTTGTTAAATAAATATTCAGTTACATTTCAGGGTGCACATTGGAAAGTTAAAAATGTTTTCATTTAGGGGTTGGTCCTGGGCTAGTTAAAAAATTTGATTCGTATGTTAAGCAATTGTATGAAACGACTTACACTGTCTTTCACCTAACAGTTCCAGTGTTATAACAGTCTCATAATTACTTGGCTTCCATATTTTCTTTAATCCAGTAGTTATCAATGTGCGATCTAAGGACCCCTGAGGGCCTCAAGGTCTTCCTTGTTCCAACTACAGATCTGTGTGAAACAGAATTTTCTTTACAGACTTCACCCAAAACATTATACGATAACAGAATTGATGCAGAAGGAAATAAGAAAGTTTAGCTGTCTTCTGTAAAGCTATTTATTAAAGAAATTCCAAACATGCAAAACAATCTCCTAATTTTTCTTTTGTTTTCAAAAATATAGTTATATTTTTTAAAAAATATGTTATTTATGTTAACACGTAGTGAGTTTAAAATAACTGTTTTAAATATTTCTCCATTTTTATTTCTAAATTTATAAATCTAGGAAGATATAACCCATATAAACACAATCACTTTTGGGTCTTCAATAATTCTGTAAGAGTGTTAATGCTGTAAATGGGGCCTGGGATGGAGTAGTTTGAGGACCATCACTAGAATCCATCCTGGGCACCATCACCAGGGTGGTGGGATTTAATCATGCTGGTAAGTCTCTTGTGGCTTTCCACGGTTTTCAACAGTGTCTTTCTTTTTATTTTTTATTTACTTTTCTTTTCCTTATTTATTTATTTTAAAAATTATTTTATTTAAATTTTGCAGCTTTATTAAGATACAACTTTGTCTTTCAATATGCTTGTTGATCCTGGGGATCTAGTGGTAGATCCCAAATGTCCCAGTCGAAATCACTGATGGACAATATTGGATCTGCACCTCTTGACAGTCCATAGAGCATTCCCACATCTACTACATTTATATTCCCCAAGCAGACTGTAATCATTTTTAATTTGAAAGTTTTGCTCGCTCCAGTCCTTCTGTAATATTGTTCTTGTCCTCGCTGAATATCTAATATTTATTCATATATCATTTACCTGATCTATATAGCACTCTAAAAGCCTCACTAAAAATACCAGTTCAAACTGATTTCCCTCTGTTTGCTGAACACACAAAGAGTGGGTATTAGATTCCTAATAAGACACACTGAATATTGCTTACTTTTGTAAAGTAAGCATTGTGTTTGCTGCTGAGGATGTTACATTACTATAAGGACAATGTGATGGACTAACTAACCTGGGAAGGTACAAGTGTCTTGAGAACACAATAGAGAAATTTGAAAATGAATCATAATGGACACATAGTATTTAACCATATAATGGGAAAGGGTGGAGGTGGGAAAGAAAATTCAGGTAGAAATTAATGTATAACTTTCTCAGAGTGAGAAATAGTATGGAAATTACAAATACAGCTGTCACTACAAGGTAAAGTGAACAGAGAACAGGGTTCAGGTCATGAAAGAGTTTATATGATATGTTAATTATTTTTGACATTAATGTGGAGGTAATTTGTAGTGCCCTTAGTGTATAAAATGAAAGGTTAACATATTCATATGTTTCTTTTCTATGCTTTCTTTTGTGTGCAAAAATCTATGGAAGTCTAATGAATGAGTTTTATCTTGCAAATACTCACCTATAAGCAAATGGAATTGACATCAAAAGTAGCTGGATATTAAAGATAATGATAAAATAAGTTAATCAAAGTAATTATTGAAGATGCTGCTTCCAAACTTTTGCCTATAATATCCAAAATATAGAGAGAATTTTCAATTTTTCAAATTCATGTTAAATTGCTTGTACTTACACCATTTCAGTCCCTCTAGTTTATCAAACTACTAGAAGGCTCTTCTTTCTGTAAATCACCTGAGTTATCAATCTAGAGTGACCACCATTTCTAAAGTTACCTATACATCAAATAATGTAGTCTATTTTAAAAAATGCCCTTATATCATCTTTCATACATTTTGGGGTGAAGCACGCTAAGTTAGAAGTATAGAGTTAATATTATAAACGATACATTAATCCACAATAATGTGGAATAAATTTTTTATTCTCTTTCTTGAAACTTTTTTTAAAATGAGGAGTTGTTAAGCCTCTCTGTAAAATATTGACCCATAGCATCAAGGTACATTCATGGCAATGTATCAGCTGAATTCATTTGGAATTGGAAAATGTGTGTGTTCACTGGAGCATTTAAAATGATGCACAACACAGGCTAATTTATTAGAATAAAGTCAGACTAAATCTCAATTAGAAGAAAGACCAGAATTAATTGTTTGAAGAGAGTCCTCAGGGTAAGGGTAGAACAGACTCTATAAATTCTTTACAGTTATACATTTCCACCCCAAATTTAAAGAAAAATCCTTTGCTTGTTGAATTCAACCTCAGTTAATTATTTCAGTTTTATATACATCCCCATGTAAAATAAATTTTAACATCTCAAATCTCTACTTGATTTCAAGGTCATTAGTTTAATGAGATACTACCTAAGATATTTTATTAATAATCATCTCCCACATCAGCTTTTAGTTCTTATTCATTGTTTCCCTATTTATATAGCACAACTCTAGCTCAGTCTCCTGAAACCTAAACAGTTTAAAGGGAATCTGAAAAACCAATTTTAAATGTTATATGTGAACCTTTATAAATGTCTACGATATCTCATATAATTTTGTTTTAACAAAGTTATCTATATTAGATTTAGGTTTGTCCCAAGCAAAAATGTACCTTATTTATAACATTTTGTTCTGATAATTAGGAATAAATTTTCTGAGTATTACCTCTGAATTTGCTATATCTCATAAGATATTTTTAATTGAACAAAACCCCACTGGAACTGCTATAAGCATGTGGGTATTATTCAAAAAGAAGTTTTGCTAAGAGACTTGAAATTTTAATCAAATGGCTTTGGGGACGGAGATAAGAGAAGAGGAAGGAGAAAAACAGAGATTCAGTTCAAAGAATTTTAGTAATTATGGAGGCAGCAGATAATACTTTAAGCTAAAGATAAAAAATGGAAGAAGCATTTTTCTTAGTTTCTACCGATTAAGTCAATGAATTTTGAAATTCCAGTAACAGTTATGTATTGAACTTATCTATGTACTAAATACTTTGAGGTTTATAAACTGTAAGTAGATAAAAAAATTTGGCATTGCTCCATACCAAAGAGGCAAAATGACTGAAAGTAAATATATATTAAAATTAAATATAATCAAAGATATATGCAAAAAGTATAAGGATATGAAACTTACTCATCTGAGGTCTTTCTAAAATAATGTAAAACAGGGCAAATTTCTGAAGAGTAAAGGAGTAATAATTTCTTCTTATATATGGCTTCAAGACCTGTTGCTCACATATAAAACACATATCCTCCCTACTTCATCACTTAATTTAAACTGGAATTAAATCCTTTTCAAAGCATATGTCTCTTGGAGATAAACAGAAGTTATCACTTATTTAACACAAGGCTAGTTCACTCTTCAATCTCCAAGGTAAATGCTGGCCTCATGTATACAAGATTTACTAAATAATTATAGCATGGAAGCACAAACAACAACATACACAATATATTAACTTTATAATTAAGCATGATATTAGGTATATATAAAATAAAATCTATAATCAACATAGTAAAAAAAGCGTTTTATAATTACGCAGCACCCTTATTTTTTTTTAAATTTAACGAACAGTTGAGCCATTTGCTACTAATATTCTATAACTCTAAACAATATGTTTCTAACAATATAATTTTTGTTTAATTTTAAGCATAAATTTAAAATAAGCGATTGTGTAATTTAAAAAAATCTTATTTTATAAACATTACTAATACACTTGAAAATATCAGACATTGAGGGATATGGAATTTATGATTTCAGTTAACACTGATATACAGTTTATACTTTTCATTCTGCTTAACTAAAGTCAATTGGGAGGCAACTGGATGCATATTTACTTCTACAAATTTTTTCTCCTACAATCTTTAAGACAAAACAATACATAATTTTTTGAATTAATAACTATTTAACTGAATAAGCTTACTAATTAATTTATCCAAAGATAATACTTTTTCTTCTATTTTAGATTTATATTTTGAAATAAAATACAGAATTTGTATGAATAAGGTATGAATCTATTTGAAGAAAAGATTAAATTCCCTGCTGAGGACTGCTAATTAATGTCGAGTTGACTTATGAGATATTTAAGTTTATATATAAAGTGATTAGAAATCTCTCTTTTCTCAGGAATCTAAAAACATTTATGTGATACAAGAATTCTTCAATATACGTAAATCAATGTGATATACCATATTAACAAACTGAAGAATGAAAACCACATGATAATCTCAATAGATGCAGAAAAAGCTTTCAACAAAATTCAACACCCATTTCTGATAAAAAAAAAATCTCCAGAAAGTAGGCATAGAGGGAACCTACTTCAACATAATAAAGGCCAAATATGACACACCCACAGAAAAATTATTCTCAGTGGTGAAAAACCAAAAGCATATCCTCTAAGATCAGGAACAAGACAAGTGTGTCCACTATCACTACTATTATTCAACATAGTCGTGGAAGTCCTAGCCATAGCAATCAGAGAAGAAAAAGAAATAAAAGGAATACAAATTAGAAAAAAAGAAGTAAAACTGTCACTGTTTGCAGATGACATGATACTATACATAGAAAATCCTAAAGATGCCACCAGAAAACTACTAGAGTTAATCAATGAATTTAGTAAAGTCACAGAATACAAAATTAATACACAGAAATCTCTTGCATTCCTATACACTAACAATGAAAGATCAGAAAGAGAAATTAAGGAAACAATCCCATTTACCATCTCAACAAAAAGAATAAAATACCTAGGAATAAACCTACCTAAGGAGGCAAAAGACCTGTATGCAGAAAAATATCAGATACTGATGAAAGAAATCAAAGACAACATAAACAGATGGAGAGATATACCATGTTCTTGGACTGGAAGAATCAATATTGTGAAAATGACTATAATATCCAAAGCAATCTACAGATTCAATGCAATCTCTATCAAATTACCAATGGCATTTTTCACAGAACTAGAACAGAAAATTTTACAATTTGTATGGAAACACAAAAGAACCTGAATAGCCAAAGCAATCTTGAGAAAGAAAAACAGAACTAGAGGAATCAGGCTCCCTGACTTTAGACTATACTACAAAGCTACAGTAATCACGACAAAATGGTACTGGCACAAAAACAGAAATATAGACTAATAGAACTTGACAGAAAGCCCAGAGATACAACCCACACACCCATGGTCACCTAATCTATGACAAAGGAGGCAAGAATATACAATGGAGAAAAGACAGCCTCTTCAATAAGTGGTACTGGGAAAACTGGACAGCTACATGTAAAAGAATGAAATTAGAACACTTCCTAACACCATACACAAAAATAAACTCCAAATGGATTAAAGACCTGAACGTAAGGCCAGACACTATAAAACTCTTCGAGGAAAACATAGGCAGAACACACTCTGACATAAATTGCAGCAAGATCTTTTTTGACCCACCTCCTAGAGTAATGAAAGTAAAAACAAAAATAAACAAATGGGACCTAATTAAACTTAAAAGTTTTTGCACAGCAAAGGAAACCATAAACAAAACGAAAAGGCCACCCTAAGAATGGGAGAAAATATTTGCAAACGAAGCAGTTGACAAAGGATTAATACCCAAAATATATAAACAGCTCATGCAGCTTAATATCAAAAAAACAAACAACCCAATCCAAAAATGGGCAGAAGACCGATATAGACATTTCTCCAAAGAAGACATACAGATGGTCAACAAACACATGAAAAAATGCTCAACATCACTAAACATTAGAGAAATGGAAATCAAAACCACAATGAGGTATCACTGCACACCAGTCAGAATGGCCATCATCAAAAAATCTACAAACTGGAGAGGGTGTGGAGAAAAGGGAACCCTGTTGCACTGTTGGGGGAATGTAAATTGATACAGCCACTATGGAGAACAGTATGGAGGTTCCTTAAAAAACTAAAAATAAAACTACCATATGACCCAGCAATCCCACTACTGGGCATATACCCTGAAATTCAAAAAGACATATGCACAACAATGTTCACTGCAGCACTATTTCCAATAGCCAGGACATGGAAGCAACCTAAATGTTCATCAAGAGAGAAATGGATAAAGAACTTGTGGTACAATGGAATGTTACTCAGCCATAAAAAGGAACAAAATTGGGTCATTTGTAGAGACGTGGATGGACCAGAGACTGTCATATAGAGTGAAGTAACTCAGAAAGAGAAAAATATTGTATATTAATGCATATATGTGGAATCTAGAAAAATGGTATAGATGGTCTTATTTGCAAAGCAGAAATACAGACACAGATGTAGAGAACAAATGTATGGATACCAAGGGGGAGGGGGGATGGGATGAATTGGGAGATTGGGATTGATTTATATACACTATTGATACTATGTATAAAATAGATAACTAGTGAGAACCTACTGTATAGCTCAGGGAACTGTACTCAATGCTCTGTGGTGATCTAAAAGAGAAAGAAAAAAAAAAAAGAAGAGAGATATATATATATATATATATATATATATATATATATATATATATATAGCTGGTTCACTTTGCTGTACAGTAGAAACTAACACAACATTGTAAAGCAACTATATTCCAATAAAAATTAATTAAAAAAATAAAAAATAATAACATTTATGAAATTACTCAAAGAACTTACTGGAGGAAAAGTAAGTACATGTCTAAAAATCTGTATATGTCCCACTACTTTTTTAGTTTATGTTTTGTATAATATATACATTATTATATATTATATTATATGTAATTATATACAACTGTTTTATCTAAATTGCACAGTTTTCAAAATGTTAACATATTATCTGAAATAGGAGTAATTTTCAAATCTTCCTTTTGCAGAAAAACCTGTATACTGTGTGGTAGGAGGGACTTGATATGTTATGAAACAGAGGAGTTAAGTGCAATTGAAATGAGGAAATTTAGAAATACTGCTTAAGTAGAATCAATACAATTTGTAATTAAGTAGATGTAAGTAAAAATGAGAAGAAGGAAGAGAAGCATGAGACTGAAGTCTGAGTACAGAATAACAGCACTGAATACCTGAATACCTGGAGATAGATAGTGCATACTTAAGGATAAGAAATTATGGGGATAAGCTGCTTTTAGGTACGTTTGTTTGTTTGCTTGTTTGTTTACTTTCTAGATGTAGATACAAATAGTTTGGAAATATGCATCTAGATCTTAAGAAATAAGTGGTCATTGTAGATTCAAATTTAAGAATAAGGTACAGAGAAGTAATTTTCATATATATATACATGAAATGGATACATGAGGAGAGATATACAAGGGGGTAAAGATAATGAGAGAATATTCAATTAGCAGTCTGGTTATAGAGAAATAGCAGAACAAAAAGGACTGATAGAGTCTATTAGATGTCTGTAATCTTGAATCACTATGAATAAGAGTTGCAAAACAGAATAAAACTTAATGAATATTATTTGAAGAACTCTAGGGAGAATATATACAGCTGCAAATCTCAGACAAAGGTAGTCAAATATTGCTACACAATATAAGAGGTGCATCCTGACAATAAAAAACAATCAATGCTGGAGAAAAAGGTGGAATAGGATACACAAGCTGATACCAGAAGATTCTTTGGACTGCATTCCCAACACCAGCAACAAGCTGAACTGAAGGAAGTATTTAAGAAAAGATATATCAACAGAGCTCAGCTTGTCGGCAAGACCAATTTTAGGAAAGATTCTATTGACTGGAAAAAGCCCAAGCTGCCAGTCCAGGTGGGCTGCAGATATGTCAATCAGATTTCTCAAAAAGCAGAAAGCAGGGAAACAATAAAGCAATAATTTCCAACAGAATTTTACACCCTCTTAAACTATCACTTAAAAGTTATTTTCATACCCTCCAAGATCTCTGGAGATATATTGTTTAGTTACACTCTCACTTCTGTCATTTGCTAGCCCTATGATTTAGGGCAGTTAAGTTTTTCTGTATTTACCTCAGAATCTTCATGTATAAATGTTTTCAATTATTAAAAATTAATTTTTTACTTGAATTATTAAAGGTAGAGCACTTAGTGAAATGCCAGGAAATACTAAGCAGTATATAAGTGTGTCATTATTATTGTAGCTTTTATTAATGGTGTTTTCAAACATGTCAGATACACAGTAAGCCTGGAGAACACTGATCCCAGATTGAAGCATAAAGCTCAGGGAGATATTTCTTCAAGAACAGGAAATTACTAAAATATTTAAGGTACTGAGAGGAAACTGAGTCAGCTGGGAAAATTATATTGCTAGGTTCATAGAAAACTAATCAGTGGAAGAAATCATAATATAGCTTACACCATGATGGAGGTACCTTACACCAGAACATCATTCTGCTGGACCTAGTGATGGAAGAAGAAAACATACGCTGATAAGGATTTGATACTCTCATCTATATAAGTCCGCCCCCGCCCCCCACTTCCATGCTGAAGAGCCACTTAAAATCAGAGAGCTCTTCTGGATATTTTCTTCCTGCAATACTGCTGAATGCACTCAAACGGCTCCAGTGTTCTAGGGACATGTTAGTTTCTTTAGACTTGTGCCTTATAAGGTCAGCTAGTGGAAGGAAAAAACAATTAACTAGACGTATGAGGAGGGAGAGGAAAAGTACACATCTTCAAATTTATTTCTCAATATTTAACAGTACATGTTCTCAGGGGAACTCTTGGTAATGAATGGCTCTGTCTTCACCCCAAATTCTTATGCTCTTAAAACTTGTAGCTTTTATTTTATCTATTTAATAATATAAAAATTCCCAACATATCATTAATTCCTTGAGAACATACATAATATCAGGGCATGTATGTACAACTCTGTATGTCCAGTACAAAGTTTTGCATATAATAAATGGTCAAAAAGGTTTTTAAATGAATGTTGATACAATTTCCAATCTAAATTTAACTTGAAAATAAATTCATAGTGGGCAGGATCTCTACTATGAATTCTTTCCATCTCCACAGATCACACAACATTCCATATAGTTCAGTTGTCAGGACTTTGGATTTCAGTAACAGAAAAACAATTTTAACCAGCTCAAGAAAAAAATAACGTTTTGCAGCTTGCATATCTGTGAAATCAAAGAGAAAGCTCCTGCTTCAGGCATGAATAGGTCCTAGAGTTCAAAAGGTGTCATCAGTTGTCTATCTCTTTCACTTTGGTCCATTTTATATATTTTTTAAAAATTAATTCTTAATAAGGTCTTCTTCACACGTTGGCCTTAATATCCACTGGCAGCCCAAGGGTCAGCTGGTTCTCAGTCATCCATTTCAAAAAGAGAGATTCCCTTCTTCGTAGAATTAGTAATGATGCCATAAATAGGATTCTTAATTATCTAGTGTTGTATAACCTTTAATCCAATCACTATATCCAGGAGGAATGTGGTATTATTGGCTATCCTCTGTCATTTACCTACTGAAAGGAATGCAGGACAATGATAATGTTGACACCTTCTGCTGGGGGGAAGGGGACAGTTCCTGAAAGTAAACAATATGAACAGTCAAGAAATAACTGAAGTACATTACACAGTCTAATTTTAATTGTTGATCTTCTATTCCCTATTATTAATAGACTTGGAGCACCTATATTTTCATAGTATTTTTATAATTCTTCCACGTGAGCATGGGCATTATAGATATCTACTGCTGCATAACTAACTGCGAAAATTTAGTGGTTCAAAACAAACTTTAATTTGCTCATGATTTTGTGGAAGGGTCCAGTTAGCAGGTCATGTCTGATCCCATGCGGCAGAAAATGGAATGGCTGGTGCTGGTGGATCCATTTCCTACATGATTTCCTTATTTACCCATCTTAGTGCTCTTGCTCTCTTCCTCTCTGTATTTCTTCTGATTTTCTGAGGTATACAGGGGACTTGAGGGGTTTTTTTTTTTGTTTTTTTTTTAATGGAAACTTTGTCTCAAGGTAAGTGCACTTCATACAGGATTCCTAGAAAATGTAACATGCTAGGCAATTAAAGACTATGCTTCCTACTGGTCCAGCATTACTTCTGCAATATTTTATTGTTCAGATTCAAGTGAGTGAAGTACACTACTCCAGCTCTTGATAGGGGAGTGACAAGTTCATATCGCATACGGACATGCGAGAAGAGAGATACTGTTGTGATGTTTTATGAACAGAGGTGGCTGCTATGGGTAAATTAGATCTATTTGGTTAAGAAAATCAGAATTTGATGACGCACACGCTGTGATTACCATTCGATTAGCAAGAGTTATAACAACTATTATTTTAACTGCTAAAATTATTAACGGTGTATACATTCCTATAAATTTCTTTTATAGAACTAATAAACAGGGCTCCTTGTCAAAAGTTGATTACTGATTAACACCATGATACCATACAAGTTTCTTGATTGGCCTTTAAAAGCAGCTGTTTAAAAAGATCTCACACTGTGTGACTGGAGGGAGTGCCACTTTCCCTAATGACAAGTTTGGGTTTTTTTTTTAACATTCTTTCTTTTTAAAAAAAATTTATTTTATTTATTTATTTTTGCCTGTGTTGGGTGTTTGTGCTGTGCGCGGGCTTTCTCCAGTTGCAGTGAGAGGGGGCTACTGTTCGTTGCGGTGCGCAGGCTTCTCATTGCGGTGGCTTCTCTTGTTGCGGAGCACAGGCTCTAGGCGTGCGGGCTTCAGTAGTTGTGGCACGTGGGCTCAGTAGTTGTGGCTCACGGGCTTAGTTGCTCCGCGGCATGTGGGATCTTCCTGAGCCAGGGTTCAAACCCGTGTCCCCTGCATTGGCAGGCAGATTCTTAACCACTGCGCCACCAGGGAAACCCCTCTAATGACAAGTTTTTTAAAAATGTACACACGCATATTATCTTAAAAAGCATAATATGATAGGTATAGATATTCTTTGAACAATAAATACTACAAAAATATGAATCATACACTATGTCCATTATCAATGTTACTGTCATATGACAATATTTAATGTTTTCTTGTAGGAGGATTAAAATGATTATAGCTCATATGTCACTGGATTCCACTATAAATTCTAAAGTAAGATTATTAATTATTTTTGCCACTTTTCTTCCCAGAACCTTTAAAATCTGAAGTAAATATGTTATCCAAGAAAATATTTTAAAACCCATGTTTAAAGTCTGTAAATATTAAGGACTACAGAATTGCTGTTTATTTTCAGAGAAACCTTTTTTTAAGTACTGAAACAATACATATTTTTTCTCAATTAGAAGTACCATTTTTTTCTGAAAGTGATCAGTGTTGTAACACATAATACAAATAGAGCAATCTATGCATGTCTCATAAACCACTGAAAATGTGCAGAACTGCTGGTCCTAAGAAACTTGAAAGAAGCTTGAGTGGTCATAGCAGCTATTCTTTCAAGCTTCCATGCACGTAGGAAGTAGATTATCACAAAAGGGTCTAGAAATAAGTTTTCAAAACCTGTGATAATTCAGAAAATAAAAAGGAGATAGAAAATATTAGTATTGAAATATTAATAAAATGCAAGATGTAAAAATGTATTACTAGCAGTCATTTTCATTTAAAAATTATCACCTCGGGCTTCCCTGGTGGCGCAGTGGTTGAGAGTCCGCCTGCTGATGCAGGGG
>NC_041226.1:60491041-60500090 GCF_002837175.3 Physeter macrocephalus
CTTCCCTGGTGGCGCAGTGGTTGAGAGTCCGCCTGCCGATGCAGGGGACAGGGGTTCGTGCCCCGGTCCGGGAAGATCCCACATGCCGCGGAGCAGCTGGGGCCGTGAGCCATGGCCGCTGAGCCTCTGCGTCCGGAGCCTGTGCTCCGCAACGGGAGAGGCCACAGCAGTGAGAGGCCTGTGTACCGCAAAAAAAAAAAATTATCACCTCATAAATTAAGAGTCTCTATCTCTGACAATTTTCATTACAAAAGCATTCGAAGTTACTGAGAGTTATTCTGAAATGCTTGGTGACTGCATATTTCAATTATTCTGTTGCTTCGAATAACCTTCTATATACATGATTAGAAAATAGTGGGAGTTGAAGGAATATATGTTTGATACGGATTCTCATAAAATAAATATAAATATTAGTTGTGAATATTCATCTCACTGAATTTCTTTCTGCAGAATAACTGAATTTATGAGTTTCCTTAAAAATGCTATAAGTTAAATAGTATAGCTACTGAACATTTTATTTTATGTGAGACAATGCATGACTACTTTAAGATATGGTGGAATGTTCAACTTCATCAGCAAATTATTAAATAAAAAAAATAAGTATATTTGTTGATTATCAAATTGGAAAAATATTAAGATGACTTATTCATTGTTATCAAGGTGTTATGTTAAATTCAAAGTATCTACAATGTGTCTGGAGAAAAGTATATCCAGCTATCTTTGCCAGAAGATATATCAATGTGCTTTGGAAAACGGATCAAATTTATCACATTTTAAAATTACTTGAACAGAAATATTGCTGTTTCTGATCTGTAAGACATAAAATTGGATGTTGCTTTTAGGCAAAAAGTTCAATATTTATAAAAACAAATGTATTAGGTTACATCCACAAACATAAATATACAAACAGTAAAAATTGTATTCATGGAAGAATGGTTAATATAAAGAATATAAATTTTATCATATTGTGATCTCCAAAGTCTAGATCCATTTACCTATCTGTCTATCAATCTGCGTCTCTGTATGTGTGCACACGTGTGTGAGTGTGGGTGTGTGTGATTAATTACTTGCTCTTTTGAAGATGTCATTCCTGCCTGGAGGTGCCAGTTCACTGGTGACATGTAAAGGAATTAAATATACTGGAAAGAAGTCTAGAAATGAATATGCATACTCATTCTGAAAGCAGTGTTTGTGTGCTATATGGCCTGTTTAACTTAATTACAGATGTAGAAATTGGGGCAGGAGAGTGCTCAGGAAATACAATATAAATATATAAAATTCTTCTAAACTTGACAAGAAAAACTATAAATTACTTAAAGCATTAAATGAATAATAAAATACAGTACAGCACTGCAACTATAGTTGATAATACTGTATTGCATATTTGAAAGTTGCTAAAAGAGTAGATCTTAAAAGTTCTCATTACAAGAAAAAAAATTCTGTAACTATGTACGTTGATGAATGTCAGCTAGACTTCCTGTAGTGATCGTTTTGCAGCATAGACAAATGTTGAATCATTATGTTGTACACCTGAAACTAATACATTGTATGTCAGTTATGTCAATTATGCTTCAATTTTCAACCAAAAAGAATATATATAACCATAAGAATCATAAAAACCTCATTTGATCTTTTTTTTGGCATATATGCTATTTTATGAGGGGTACAGATTCACAGTTAATGAGTATGGTTTGCATTTGGGAATCCTTGAGAGAAAAAAAGCGTTTCAATTATTTTTCTGTGAAGGAGGAAAACCAAAATGAAAGTAACACTTCCATTATGGGTTTAGAGGTCAGGTACTGCATGCAGAATTAAGATGAGCAAGAAACCTTAAATAATTTTTACTAATATTCTTTTAAAATCCTTGTTCATCTATTATTAAGTAATAGTAAAATTACAATGAATGTTAATATGACTCAATTCCTTGGATAGTAGAAAAACTGTTCTCTTAAAAGTGATTCACACACTCTGGTTTCTTGCAAACCTGAATGAAGAGGACATCTTAAAAATAAAGTTGAAGCTTACTGTAAATGAATAAATAAATAAAAATAGATACACATCTAAATAAGGACAACAATTAGAAACCTGGAATAATCAGCATCACAAATTTCTTAGAAGTCCAATAGTCCAGAACTATTTTTATTTTCCCATGTATATACACTCAAATAAACCATTATTTATCACCAATAATGTGTTTCAGCAACTATGCCTTTATCCTTTGGAAAGAAGCTAGATTCTCTGCCAAAGCATATCATATCAAATGTTAAAACAAGGACTACGTGAATTGTTGAACACATACAGTATGTAATATATGACTTCACCTGTGCCCTCTACATAGACAAATACTACTGACCCACTAAAGAACAACCCTGCTATAGTGTTGGACCAAAGAATAAGGACTCTTTTTACAAAATCAGGCAGTGAAAAGTTCCATGTAGCCTCTTATGAGACTTCAGCCTCAGGCATTTTATTTTCATGCTCATTAATTCTGATTCGTCACAAATGGAAGAGAGATTTTTAAAAGGTTATGATATTCCGGACTTGCCACTATGATTCATATCCACTTACAGTTTATTCCATTGAGTGTTATAAAGTGAGCACAGGGCAGGGAAGGAAACCCTCAACTCAGTATATAAAATATGGGGCATACTTTGTGGACATTTACCTAGAGACTTAGCCCTCTTTGCTTATAAGACATAGGGGTACCTATAATAATTATGAGGATTAATTGTGATACATTATACAAAGAGCCTTCTAAACCAAGGCAAAATAGTTATGACTTATTAAATATTTTAACTCCCGTTAGACAGACACTATTACAAAATGCAGAGAGCAACCTTTTTAAATATTTTTCAAAAGATGAGGAAAGCTGTCATCCTCATATACATCACTCATTTTTCCTCTTAGGTGCTTCATTTTCTTTTACCGGTTGCTAGTTATCTCCTCTCAGTCCTTCTTGGTTTATGCAAGAAGTCCTTCACATTCTTCATAAACTAATTTCCTTCAGTCAGTGAAGGAAAACTGTTCACTATATCTGGAGAGAGATATTACACCCAGAGTAATAGGGTCAAAAAAGTAGATTAAGAGGGTTGGTAGGAGGACATTTGCAGAATAATGCCAGAATGACTCTAAAAGTCATGCTGCCATTTAAAAATTAAATATTTCATTTCATTATTTTCTTATCTAGACCCTACCAACTAGTTTCCTGGCAACAATGTTGGCCCATTGTTGACAATGATCATTTTAAATATAAAATTTTAATCTTCTAAAATTATCTGTAATAAAAATAACTACTCAAAGACTCTTTTTTGGTGGTACAAAATACTGCTGTTTCCCAAGAAAAATACCATGAAGACTGTAAATAAATAAATTATAAAACAGATCAATAAAAACGAGCCCAAGAATTAAGGTGGTTTGGTAACAGGGGTCATCTTTTTAATGTGAGTTAGGCAGCCATACACTTAGATGCATATTATGGGTATCGTTGCCTCTCCTGATTGTTTCACCCAGATCTGTGCCCTGGCAGATTGATCTATAAGGGCTTCAATACATCAGTGGACTATCTTGTGTTCTGGCTTCTGGTTGGGTATAACCAATGGGGCAGGAAATCAGTGCAAAGAAGAGTAAGGTCTGGGTTCTTATTCCCTTGACTCAGTCATTGTGGAATTTTCTCAACTGGTAGTTTCCCTTGATCTGAGCTTATAAGCTCCATCAAAGCAGGCTTTTTTTGCCTTCTGTCTGGGTTTTGGTAATTGTTTCCTGTCTTTACCCTCTCAGGATTGGAGGAGATAAGAACACTACAATTTCTACCTCCCAGAATACTGAACTGTTCCTTGTGGTTTTCCTACACTCCCATGACTTTATCAATGGTTCCTTATTAAAGTTTCAACAAATTTCCTCTTTTTTTTTAACATCTTTATTGGAGTATAATTGCTTTACAATGTTGTGTTAATTTCTGCTGTATAACAAAGTGAATCAGCTATATGTATACATATATCCCCATATCCCTCCCTCTTGCGCCTCCCTCCCACCCTCCCTATCCCACCCTCCCTATCTCACCCCTCTAGGTGGTCACAAAGCACTGAGCTGATCTCCCTGTGCTATGCAGCTACTTCCCACTAGCCATCCACTTTACATTTGGTAGCATATATATGTCAATGCCACTCTCTCACTTCGTCCCAGCTTTCCCTTCCCCCTCCCTGTGTCCTCAAGTCCATTCTCTGCGTCCGCGTCTTTATTCCTGTCCGGCCCCTAGGTTCATTAGAACCCCCTTTTTCTTTTTAGATGTGGCACATATATATACAATGCAATATTACTCAGCCATAAAAAGAAACTAAATTGAACTATTTGTAGTGAGATGGATGGACGTAGAGTCTGTCATACAGAGTGAAGTAAGTTAGAAAGAGAAAAACAAATACCATATGCTAGTACGTATATATGGAATCAACAAATTTCTTAAAATGAGTGTGAAACTAGTTTTCTGTTGGAACCCTGACTGATAAGAGTTTCTTATATTCATATTACTGTATTTTGTTAATTAGAAATCCAAAGAGCCCTCTGATGAAAGACAGCACAAAATATATTCTGTTCAGAGAAAACAATTTTGAATTGTTCAGCTCTTAAATGAAAAGCTAGCTTAAATAATATGACCAAGGACTTAAATCTGGATGTGATGCTTCTATTTTTACCCCAAACAATTTAAACTTGAAACCATGGACCAAACAAGTTCATTAAAGAACAAAATACTAGAATCATGTCATTTTAGTATTATTGGCTTATTTCTTGTAATGGATTCTGGAGTCACACGTTTCTCCAACATTAAGGGCTATTATAAGAAAGAACAATATGAAGTTTCGGCTTTTTAAAATTGTATTTTGATTTTGATGATGTTAAGGCTGCATTAGTCTGTATCTTGCAGAAACTTCCTATCACGTCCCTTGGAAGAAAAATTTTTCCATTATCTGTATTGGGAAAAAAGCCTGCACATCGTAAAAATTTGCTTTGCTTTAATCTTCAGAAACTTAAGACTCTTTTAACTGATCATAGTTTCTTATTTGCTTTGGTGGGTAAGATGATTAGAACACTTTTTTCCAAATTTTAATGACCAATTTATTAAAAGTTAGCAGTATAGCCACAGGATGAATACATTTATAATAATAATTATGCTATCGGACTTGCCTGGTGGTCCAGTGGTAAAGAATCTGCCTTCCAATGCAGGGGACATGTTTTCGATCCCTGGTTGGGGAACTAAGATCCCAGTTACTGTCGGGAAGTAAGTCTGTGTGTGCTACAACTACTGAGCTCGCGGCCTCAGTGAGAGAGCCCGCGTGCCGCAAACTGTGGAGCCCACGCACACTGGAGCCTGCGTGCCCTGGAGCTTGAGCGCCACAGCTAGAGAGAGAAAACCCGCATGCCACAACAAGAGAGAAGTCCTCGTGCCACACTAGAGAGAAGCCTGCGCTGCAATGAAAGATCCCACACCCCTCAACGAAGACCCCGCATGCCGCAACTAAGACCCAATGCAGCCAAAAATATAAAGAAAATAAATAAATATTTTAAAAATAATTATAACCAGAATACCTGGTTTAGAACACTTTGTGATAACTAATGTTTATATATTTAGGGTTTTGAAATTATATAAAAACAAAGTACTCTATATTTTGTGTTTCTGAAAATGGTTTTCCTAACCTACTAATTTTCTAATATTATATTTGACCCTGATTCCATCAAAATCCTACTATTCTTTTTTTGTATTATATATATTCTTATAAAACATCTTTAGTTATTTATGAATAGAGTATATTGTATATGTATGTTAAAATAAATATTTTATCTTGGGGTTGAAGTTTTAAAGCTGAGAACAATAGATGCAAAGTAATACCATGTGCTAATCTAAAACGAGGTGCACGAAGATCTGTGAAGGACTTGCAAGGA
This sequence comes from Physeter macrocephalus, assembly GCF_002837175.3. Classification (NCBI taxonomy): domain Eukaryota; kingdom Metazoa; phylum Chordata; class Mammalia; order Artiodactyla; family Physeteridae; genus Physeter; species Physeter macrocephalus. Next base: position 60,496,976 of record NC_041226.1, read on the forward strand.
GTGTGGGCAAACGCTGGGTTTTTTTTTTAGAAAATTGAAATATGATTCATGTACCACAAAATTCACCCATATACTATTAAATGGTATTTACAGAGTTTGTGCACCTGTCACTACAATCAATTTTTAGAACAGTTTCCTCACCCTAAAAGAAACACCAAACCCACTGACAGTCAGTCCTCATCTATGCCCTTCCAGTCCTGTGCACTGATCTATTTTCTATCTTTATAGATTTACTTATTTTTGATATTTCATATTAATTCATTAATCATACCATATGTGTTATTCTGTGTCTTTGCATGTTTCATTACTAAGCATGTTTTCTATGTTCATCCATGTTGTAGTATGTATCAGTACTTCATTCCTTTTTATTGCCAAATAATATCCGATTGTATGGATATACCACATTTTGTATATCCATTCATCACTGATAAATATTTGGGTTGTTTCCACCTTTAGACTATTATGATTTCACCTATGAACATTCATGTAATGTTCTTGTTTGGATGGGCATATGTTTTCATACCCGTTGTGGATATATAACTAGGAAGAGAACTTCTGGGGTATATGTAACTTTATGCTTAACATTTTGAGGAACTGCCCAACTGCCAAAAAAAGCAGTTTAGAAAACCATTAATTATCATGCAATTTGAACATACAAGAGAGTTTTTAATTAGAATCTATTGGGCAGATAAGTCAGCAATGAGGATTTGTTTGGAGTACTTTTCCCTTTTGTTGGGAGTGGGCAGGCAGTGTCCTTGCTCATGTTTCTCCAAGTGACAAGGTCTAGATACACCTATGGAAAATATCGTCTATGTCTTATAAAACATAGTGTATTCAGGATTAGGTACTTATCCCTCTTGTGAAAAATGCTAATAATTGGCAAATCAAGGAGAGGAGCCCCATCAAAAATCATGTGTTGAGAGGTAATTACAGGCAGCTAACCAGGAACATGCCATCTGTGCCAGAGGTCTGCATGTGAGGGTCTTCAGAAGAAAAAGGCCTGAGAAACCACAAATACACAAAGAAAGAATAAATATTTCATTATCTGCCAGACAGAGGCCCCTGAGAAAATGCTTGTATTATTCAGGTGACAGGTTTTCTGTCAGTTATCCTTCTTCTTTTCCCCTCCCCTCACCTCCATATTCCGTTCCAATCTTGGATTTGCGAAGGCTGTCTAAGAAAAAGGGAAGGAGGAAAAGAAGAAAAGCTATTAAACTGAAGTCCTTTGAATTCCTCAAACTTTGCGTTACCTCTTACACCCAGGATGTTGAACTTGCCAGGCACATACGCTCTCCTTGTTTTGCCTGGCTAATGCCGAAGCTGCAGGTTTCACTTTACATCACCTTGTCCAACCAATCTTTCCTAAAATTCCCCACATTTCTACCTTTGAGACCAGGCCAAATGTCACATACATTAGATAGTGTATTGACCTTGTAATCAAAGACATAGGATCGAGTTATAATTTTTTCCTTTTATTGCTTAATGGCTTGATCACCTTTTTTTTTTTTGGAATGCACTTAACTGTCTTAGTCTCTTCATCTGCAAAATGACTATGTTGGGTAAGATGACAGTACTGCTTTTCCTGTCAGCTCTGATTAGAAGGCTCAGCTGTAGTATAACTATTTGTTAGGAAGTGCCCATTTACATTTGATTGAGTTGTAGATTTTGTTACAGTTTCAATTAGTGAAGCCTAGAAGGGCTATCACTGATGTGCATCTTCATTTTAATTTGTTTATTCTGTCTTGAATGATTGAAGGGTATTTCCTCCCACTACTTACATGCACTCAAGTATTTAAGTGCTTCCAAACAATTGTTTAATATTCATGTAGTTAATGCCTTTTCTGAGAGCTTTCAATATTATTTTTTCCTTGACTGTATTATAAGAAGTAAAAATGCCAAATTTTAAAATGTCTGTTCTGATTTTTATCTTCTTTCAAGTATTTCTGGCTGTTCTTTTTCCCTTTGGCACTACTGAATGTATCATAATAAAACTGGGGATTTAAGGACTATTCATTTATCATGTGTGCTTTCCCATTTATTGTTTTATAATAGATAACATCAGTTTATGAACTCATGAATTTTTTATACAGAGATTAATACCTTTTTTGCTATGCTGAGTAGTTGAATCTGATGAATGTTGATTTTATTATTATACAACATAGGAAAATAGAGTCTGTTTATTCTTATTTAATTTATATGAGATAATTTTCATTTTTATACACTGAGGCTTATCATAATTTTTGGACATATATCTTAAAGAACATCTACAGTGTGTTTAAAATTTGACTTAGTATCAGAAAAACTTTGACTTCTAAAAATATATATTTATGGGGCAGAGTCAAGATGGCACTGTGGAAAGATGCAAAGTTCGCATCTCCCCACAACCAGGGCATCTGCTGGACTCTGGTGGGGGACCCTGACACCCAAGGAGATGGGAAGAACCCCCCAAGTGAACCGGTAGGATGTGAGGGGACTGAGAGGGGAGGACAAGTGGAGGCCTCAGAGGACTGGCACCCCTGAGGGGTGGCTGAGAGGGGGGAGGGTTCCCATACCTGGAGGGACCCTCGCAGGCTCAGATCAGCAGGGAGCAGGCCCAGCGTTTCCCCTGCCCAATCGGCCAGGGAAGTTTGCCCGGCTCTCAGGCCAGGTCCTATGCCCCCAGAGGTCCCCTCCAGGCTGGGTTGGTCTTGGGGGCTTAGGAGGGAGGCTGGGGAGATCAGGAGAGGCAGGTGGGAGGGGACCTCTGGGACGGAAGAAGCAGGAGAGGAGTGGAGGGCATTTGTCCTGCCCACTTGAGCCCAGGAAGCCTGCTGGGCTCCCAGGTGGGGATGCTCCACCCTCTGAGACCAGAGGGAGGCATGCCTGGGCCCCTTCTGTTCTGCTGAACTTAAGCTCCACCACCCACAAACCACCCGCCTTTTCCAGCCCTGTGGGTCCTAAGCATAGGCCCCGTCCATTGCCCAAACCTCACCCCTGCTTAGGTCCCACCCTCCACAGCCAAGGCTTTTTCCACCTTTTTTTTTTTTCTTCTCCTCCTCTTTTTTACTATTGTGGTTCTATTTTACCTTCTGGTTGTTGTTTCATCTATATTTTTATTTTTATATTTTTTCTAACA
>NC_041226.1:60500100-60501812 GCF_002837175.3 Physeter macrocephalus
GGTTGTTGTTTCATCTATATTTCTATTTTTATATTTTTTCTAACATAGCTGTTAGTTTCCTAGTCTAATTTTATTTTTTACTTCCTTTCTTTTTTTTTTTTTTTTTTTTTTTTTTTGCTGCCCCACATGCCTTGCAGGGACCTTGGTTCATGAGCTGGGGATTGGGCCGAAGCTCCTGCGGTGGGAGCTCCTAGTCCGAACCACTGGACTTACAGAGAACCTCAGACCCCAGTGAATATTCATCGGAGTGAGGTCTCCTGGAGGTCCTGACCTCAGCACCAAGACCCAACTCTACCCAACAGCTTACAAACTGCAGTGTTGGAAGTCTCAGGCCAAACAACCAGTAAGACAGGGACACAATCCCACTTATATAAAAAAAAAAGTAATAAAAATGAGATGGCCAAAAAAATATGTCACAGATGAAGGAGCAAGGTAAAAACCTAAAAGACCAAATAAATGAAGAGGAAATAGGCAATCTACCTGAAAAACAATTCAGAGTAATGATAATAAAGATGATCCAGAATCTCAGAAATAGAATGAAGGCACAGATTGACAAAATACAAAAAATGTTTAACAAAGATCTAGAAGAACTAAAGAACGAACAAACAGAGATGAACACGCAGTAACTGAAATGAAAAATACACAGGAAGGGGTTTCCCTGGTGGCACAGTGGTTGAGAATCTGCCTGCCAATGCAGGGGACATGGTTTCATGCCCCGGTCTGGGAAGATCCCACATGCCATGTAGTGGCTGGGTCCGTGAGCCATGGCCACTGAGCCTGCACGTCCAGAGCCTGTGCTCCGCAACGGGTGAGGCCACAACAGTGAGAGACCCGCGTACCACAAAAAACAAAAAAAAAAACAAAAAAAACAAAACACAGGAAGGAATCAATACCAGAATAACTGAGGCAAAATAGTGAATAAGTGAGCTGGAAGACAGAATGGTGGAAATAAATACCGAGGAGCAGAATAAAGAAGAGATATGGGAACATATGTAAACCCTAGGAGAAACACAACAAGACAAATATTAATCAAACTAACAAAAATTAAATTCAAAGAAAAAATATTAAAAGCCACAGGGGAAAAACAAAAAATAACATACAAAGGAATCCCCATAAGGTTATCAGCTGATTTTTCAGCAGAAACTCTGCAGGCCAGAAGGGAGTGGCGGGATATACTTAAAGTGATGAAAGAGAAAAACCTACAACCAAGATTACTCTGCCCAGCAAGGATCTCATTCAGACTCGATGGAGAAATCAAAAGCTTTTCAGACAAGCAAAAGCTAAGAGAATTCAGCACCACCAAAACAGCTTTACAACACATGCTAAAGAAACTTCTCTAGGCAGGAAACACAAGAGAAGAAAATGATCCCTCTCAAAACCCCAAAACAATTAAGGAAATAGTAATAGGAACATACACATTGATAATGACCTTGAATGTAAATGGATTAAATACCCCAACCAAAAGACACAGACTGGCTGAATGGATACAAAAACAAGATCCATATATATGCTGTATACAAGAGACCCATTTCAGACCTAGGGACACATACAGACTGAAAGCGAAGGGATGGAAAAAGATATCCCATGCAAATGGAAATCAAAATAAAGCTGGAGTAGCAATACTTGTATCAGATAAAATAGACTATAAAATAAAGACTGTTACAAGAGCTAAGGAAGGACACTACATAATGATCAAGGGAATCAATCCAAGA
>NC_041226.1:60501947-60508571 GCF_002837175.3 Physeter macrocephalus
AAAACCTATGGGATGCAGCAAAAGCAATTCTAAGAGGAAAGTTTATAGCAATTCAATCTCACCTCAAGCAATAAGAAAAATCTCAAATAAACACTCTAACCCTACACCTAAAGCAACTAGAGAAAGAAGAACAAAGAAAACCCAAAGTCAGTAGAAGGAAAGAAATCATAAAGATCAGAGCAGAAATAACTGAAATAGAAATGAAGAAAACAATAGCAAAGATCAGTAAAACTAAAAGCTGGTTCTTTGAGAAGATAAACAAAACTGATAGCAAGACTCATCAAGAAAAAAAGGGAGAGGACCCAAATCAATAAAATTAGAAATTAAAAAGGAGAAATCACAACTGACACTGCAGAAATACAAAGGATTATAAGAGACTACCACAAACAACTAAATGGCAATAAAATGGACAACCACGAAGAAATGGGTAAATTCTTGGAAAGAATTTTCCAAGACTAAACCAGGAAGATTAGAAAATAAAAACAGACCTATCACAAGTAATGAAATTGAAACTGTAATTAAAAATCTTCCAACAAACCAAAGTCCAGGACCAGATGGCTTCACAGGAGAATTCTATCAAACAGTTAGGGAAGAGCTAACACTGATACTTCTCAAACTCTTCCAAAAAATTTCAGAGGGAGGAACACTCCCAAATTCATCCTACAAAGCCACCATCACCCTGATACGAAAACCAGAAAAAGATAACACAAAAAAAGAAAATTATAGATATAAGTATATCTATAGTGATAAAATATATAGAAATTACCAATATCATGGATGAACATAGATGCAAAAATCATCAACAAAATACCACCAAAAAGAATCCAACAACATATTAAACGGATCATACACCACAATCAAGCGGGATTTATCCCAGGGATGCAAGGATTCTTCAATGTATGCAAATCAATCAATGTGCACATCATATTAACAAATTAAGGAATAATAACCACATGATCATCTCAATAGATGCAGAAAAAGCTTTTAACAAAATTCAGCACAATTTTATGATAAAAAGTCGCCAGAAAAAGGGGCATAGTGGAAACTACCTGAACATAATAAAGGTCATATATGACAAACCCACAGCAAACATCATACTCAATGGTGAAAAACTGAAAGCATTTCCACTAACATCAGGAACAAGACCAGGATGTCCACTCTTGCCACTCTTATTCAACATAGTTTTGGAAGTTCTAGCCATGGCAATCAGAGAAGAAAAACAAATAAAAGGAATACAAATTGGAAAAGAAGAAGTAAAACTGTCACTGCTTGCAGATAATATGATATTATACATAGAAAATCCTAAGGATGCCACCAGAAAACTACTAGAACTAAGCAATGAATTTGGTAAGGTTACAGGATATAAAATTAATGCCCAAAAATCTTTGGTATTCCTATACACTAACAATGAAAAATCAGAAAGGGAAATTAAGGAAACAATCCTATTTACCACTGCAACAAAAAGAATAAAATACCTAGGTACAAACCTACCTAAGGAGGTGAAAGACTTGTACTCAGAAAACTATGAAACACTGATGAAAGAAATCAAAGATGACAAAACCAGATGGAGAAATATACCATGTTCTTGGATTGGAAGAATCAATAGAGTGAAAATGACTATGCTACCCAAAGCAATCTACAGATTCAATGCAATCCCTATCAAACTACCAATGGCATTCTTCATAGAATTAGAACAAAAATTTTACAATTTGTATGGAAACACAAAAGACCCCATACAGCCAAAGCAATCTTGAGAAAGAAAAACAGAGCTGTAGGAATCAGGCTCCCTGACTTCAGACTATACTACAAAGCTATAGTAATCAAGACAGTATGGTACTGGCACAAAAACAGAAACATAGATCAATGGCATAGGACAGAAAGCCAAGAGATAAACCCATGCACATATGGTAACCTAATTTATGCCAAAGGAGGCAAGAGCATACAATGGAGAAAAGACAAACTCTTCAATAAGTGGTACTGGGAAAACTGGACAGCTACATGTAAAAGAATGAAATTAGAACACTCCCTAACACCATACACAAAAATAAACTCCAAATGGATTAAAGACCTAAATGTAAGACCAGACACCATAAAACTCTTAGAGGAAAACATAGGAAAAACACTCTTTGACATAAAGCACAGCAAGATCTTTTTTGACTCACCTCCTAGAGTAATGGAAATAAAAACAAAAATGAACAAATGGGACCTAATGAAACTTCAAAGCTTTTGCACAGCAAAGGAAATCATAAACAAAACAAAAAGATAACCCTCAAAATGGGAGAAAATATTTTCAAACGAAGCAGCTGACAAAGGATTAATATCCAAAATATATAAACAGCTCATGCAGCTCAATATCAAAAAAACAAACAACCCAATCCAAAAATGGGCAGAAGACCTAAATAGACATTTTACCAAAGAAGACACAGAGATGGCCAAGAGGCACATGAAAAGATGCTCAACATCACTAATTATTAGAGAAATGCAAATCAAACTACAATGAGGTATCACCTCACACCAGTCAGAATGGCCATCATCAAAAAATATAGAAACAATAAATGCTGGACAGGGTGTGGTGAAAAAGGAATCCTCCTGCACTATTGGTAGGAATGTAAATTGATACAGTTACTATGGAGAACAGTATGGAGATTCCTTAAAAACTAAAAATAAAACTACCATATGACCCAGCAGTCCCACTACTGGGCATATACCCTGAGAAAAGCATAATTCAAAAAGAGACATGCACCACGATGTTCATTGCAGCTCTATTTACAATAGCAAGGACATGGAACCAACCTAAATGTCCATCGACAGATGAATGGAATGGCCATCATCAAAAAATATAGAAACAATAAATGCTGGACAGGGTGTGGTGAAAAAGGAATCCTCCTGCACTATTGGTAGGAATGTAAATTGATACAGTTACTATGGAGAACAGTATGGAGATTCCTTAAAAACTAAAAATAAAACTACCATATGACCCAGCAGTCCCACTACTGGGCATATACCCTGAGAAAAGCATAATTCAAAAAGAGACATGCACCACGATGTTCATTGCAGCACTATTTACAATAGCAAGGACATGGAACCAACCTAAATGTCCATCGACAGATGAATGGATAAAGAAGATGTGGCACATATATACAATGGAATATTACTCAGCCATAAAAAGAAACGAAAGTGAGTTATTTGTCGTGAGGTGGATGGACCTAGAGTCTGTCATACAGAGAGAAGTAAGTCAGAAAGAGAAAAACAAATACTGTATGCTCACACATATATATGGAATCTAAAAAAAAAAAAAAGTACTGATGAACCTAGTGGCAGGGTAGGAATAAAGACGTAGATGTAGAGAATGGGCTTGAGGACACGGCGGGTGGGGATGGGGAAGCTAGGGCGAAGTGAGAATAGTGTCGACATATATACACTATGGAATGTAAAATAGTTAGCTAGTGGAAAGCAGCCGCATAGTACAGGGAGATCAGCTCGGTGCTTTGCGATGACCTAGAGACGTGGGATAGGGAGGGTGGGAGGGAGGCTCAAGAGGGAGAGGATATGGGGACATGTGTATGCATATGGCTGATTCACTTTGTTGTACAACAGAAACTAACACAGTATTGTGAAGCAATTATACTCCAATAAAGATCTATTAAAAATATATTTATGAATATATGATAGGTGTTTAGTAAAATAATATAAAAGGCCTTCTAAAAATCACAGTATTAATAAACTAATTATTTTTAAATATTTCAAAACCTGAAGTACACATTGATCAACTCTTTAACTCCTTTAATTCTGCTTGTATTATTTACTTGTATTTTAATATTTTTGATATATTTTGCAGTTGAAAACAAACCACATGCTATCATAAGCAAAAAAAATGGGCAGAAAACTAAATCTCTCATACTCAAATGCTTTTAGTCTGACATTAAAAAGTAGTTGCCAAGTTTATTATGCTAGGATAATTAATAATGTGACTTTCCCTGCATTGACAGGGTGATAACACATTTGAGTTTTCTCAGTGTAACAGTCTTTTCTCAGAATATTGGTTGCTAGGGCTGCTGTGACATACTCTGCTTTGGCTCTGAAATAAGCTCTATAATCTAGTTTCCAAGAAGATGAATAGAATCCAACACTCCTTGTCATTTTTGATTCATCAATAGATAGATTGATTTAATATTTATTTGGCACTATTTTCCACAGTGTAGAGTCCCACTCACATCCCCAGTAAGAAGTAACCAAGCACAGGAAGACAAATTAACTCTTTCAGGTATTAAATTTTCAAGCCAACCAACTTCCACTTCCAAAAGTAAATGCATCTTGTGAGACAACTGCAATAAATTATAGCCTGAATTATATTGTTAGGGTCAAATGTTGCAAAATTCAAAGGTATTAAAAGAATATTCGGTTGATTAAGAGAAATGGTGTCAGGTTCTAGAGAGTAGATATCCTACATATTATATCACACGTTACAATATATGAAACAAAAAAAAAGCCCATATACAAATGAATATTTTAGATGTTCACTCACATTGAAATAAGAAATTAAAAAAAATAATACTTCATTATTTAGGACACCTGTTGGGGAATTACAGTTTGAAATAATATTTTAAAATATCTGGTACACAATGAGTACTATGTGTCAAGTGATACTCTAAGCATTTAAATACATTATTTAGTTTATAGTTGGCATAAATATTTACCTTATTCCTATCAATAACAACTATTTGCTTATCTTGCATCCCAATGAAAAACATAATTCCTGCCTGTGAATTGAGCCATATTTACTGTTTGCATTTTCATAAGAAAACATAAGTAGAAAATAATGTAAGAAATGAATGAAGTATAAAGCTAGAAATATACGTGACAAAACATCATTATTTTTACTAATAACTGGTTCATATTATAAATGCCTTTATGTTTTGTAGCCTGAGGGAATAATTGCTAGTTTTGTGCTTGTCAGATACAGTAAAAACTTAGAAAAAGATATGTGTGCATAAATGTACTTATTTGTTTAATTGTGAATTAAGTTCTCTTTTTTGTTCTCTTTTACTATCTCCAGAAAAATCTTTTTTCATGATTGTCTGATGATGATTTATTTTCTGAAATTTTTAATATTTTAAATGTTATAATAGGTGTTACCCTATTCTTCTACTTTATCTAATGTTAAGTTTCTATAAATTGCTTTATCTGAAAGGAAAGTATACAAGATTTTAGGAGGGAAATGGAATAGTGCATATACAAAAAAAAGAATAAAGAATTTAATGCATTATGTCTGAAAATTATCAGGTGAGGCTTCTCAATCAAGAGGTAAATTCATGGAGATTTTTTTTTTTTTTTAGTTAAAGTCAGTCTCTATCCAATGTTTTAGCAAAGCAGACAAGTATAATCTGATAAGAGCATGAGTAGAAAGTCTGTATAAAATGAAGTCTGTTCTGTTACCAAACAAAGATCCTCTGGCATTCCAGGATGGTATACTGACTCTTCCTATACATAAATATGTATGCAAAGTGAATCTTGTTATTGCTAAAAGTCTCAACTACCCTAAATCACCTATAAGCATAAAACAATATATTTCATTTATATTTCAAAAATTTAAAGGATTATAGACATAGCTATTCTTCATAGAAATGCATTCTTTATAAAACATTGTTATTTCGAACTAAATCCAAGGATATCTGTAATAAGATGAATTCATGTATCCCTAGAATAGTAGATTACAGAGACTTCAATGTAGTCATATTCAAAATTTCAGTTCACTGGAATAACAAAACATACAATTAATTTATCAAGCAAGTAAATAAAAATCCCATTTTGTATTTTTCTCTATAAACAAAGCAACTTTAATGCCCTCCCTCTATTTTTATTCAATCATGTAATGGGTATAGAGACTGAAAGCGAAGGGATGGAAAAAGATATCCCATGCAAATGGAAATCAAAATAAAGCTGGAGTAGCAATACTTGTATCAGATAAAATAGACTATAAAATAAAGACTGTTACAAGAGCTAAGGAAGGACACTACATAATGATCAAGGGAATCAATCCAAGAAGATATAACAATTATAAATGTTTATGCACCCAACATAGGAGCACCTCAAGACATAAGGCAAATGCTAACAACCATGAAAGGGGAAATCAACAGTAACACAATAATAATAGGGGACTTTAACACCCCACTTACACCAATGGACAGATCATCCAAACAGAAAATAAACAAGGAAACACAAGCTTTAAATGACAAAATAGACAAGATAGATTTAATTGATATTTATAGAACATTCCACCTGCAAGTGGCAGAATACATTATCTTCTAAAGTGCACATGGAACATCCTCCAGAATAGATCACATCTTGGGTCACACACAAATCAAGCCTCGGAAAATTTAAGAAAACTGAAATCGTATCAAGCATCTTTTCTGACCACAATGCTATGTGATTGGAAATCACTTACAGGAAAAAAACTGTAAAAACCACAAATACATGGAGGCTAAACAGTGCGCTACTAAATAACCAAGAGATCACTGAAGAAATCAAAGAATAGAAAAATACATAGAAACAAATGACAACAAAAACACAATGACCCAAAACCTATGGGATGCAGCAAAAGCAATTCTAAGAGGAAAGTTTATA
>NC_041226.1:60513433-60524237 GCF_002837175.3 Physeter macrocephalus
TCAAAGGGTAAATTCATGGGAATTTTTTTTTTTTTTAGTTAAAGTCAGTCTCTATCCAATGTTTTAGCAAAGCAGACAAGTATAATCTGATAAGAGCATGAGTAGAAAGTCTGTATAAAATGAAGTCTGTTCTGTTACCAAACAAAGATCCTCTGGCATTCCAGGATGGTATACTGACTCTTCCTATACATAAATATGTATGCAAAGTGAATCTTGTTATTGCTAAAAGTCTCAACTACCCTAAATCACCTATAAGCATAAAACAATATATTTCATTTATATTTCAAAAATTTAAAGGATTATAGACATAGCTATTCTTCATAGAAATGCATTCTTTATAAAACATTGTTATTTCGAACTAAATCCAAGGATATCTGTAATAAGATGAATTCATGTATCCCTAGAATAGTAGATTACAGAGACTTCAATGTAGTCATATTCAAAATTTCAGTTCACTGGAATAACAAAACATACAATTAATTTATCAAGCAAGTAAATAAAAATCCCATTTTGTATTTTTCTCTATAAACAAAGCAACTTTAATGCCCTCCCTCTATTTTTATTCAATCATGTAATGGGTATAGTACATTGAATCAGAAATTGTTACAAATTAACAATGTCTCTCTCAAGCCTTTTACACATAAGCAAATATATGTTTCTTTAATAAACCTTTAGACAGTGTCCTGGGCTGATTTTAGAATCCATACATGTAATAAGTAAAATACTTGTTGGTATCTATACTTCTGCATTTTCCTTCATATTAATAGGTAAGTATTGCCAGGGGATGTTGTAAAGGTCAAGTTACCCTATGCCCTGGCGTACTACCCATTTTGTAGCACCCCATAATTATCTGGTTCTGAGTTTACTGCCATCATTACGATATAAAAGGAAAGCAAACTACAGTAAGAGGGAATCTGTCACTGCCAATAACAAAACAGTATGTGGTGGAACAGTTCAAATAAAGAAACTGCAATACAATTCATCCTTAGCCTTGCTTATTTTGACTTTTGTAGTGATATACAAGATATTTACAGTAGAATACATTTTACTATCAAGGTTGCAGAGATTGTATGGGTCTATATTTGCTTAAACTTTTTTATTTAAAACCCTGTTAATAATAGAGCAGACACTGTGCTTATGATATATTTATCTTTTTTTCCTATTGTTGCCTGAAAAGAAAAAAAAAGCTATGATGTACACTTAATGTTAGACAAAACACTGAGAGTTGTATGACTATGATTTTAAAAAGGAAAGCTGGTTATATGGAGTTTCTCTGTGAGCCTATTCATTTACTGTCAGAATAATAGGGCACTTAATAGGAAGAACTTTTCACATACAAATTTCTCATAAAAAATGTGTTAAAATAAGTTCAGGTCCTCTTGAGATTAGTCTTTTCATTTACTTATTTTTTCTTATAGACAATTTGCTTTGAAAGTCAAGCATCTGAAAACACTCAAATTTAACATATCACCCTCTAGAAATCATGATAAAATGTTTTAAATGTCATGTAATGATATCTCATAGAGAAGGGATTGCTCCCTCAAGCAATATTTATTAGATGCCTTCCAAGTACTCACTGTATTTCACACGTAATGTAAAGATGAAGAGTAACCCTTACACCTTGAGATCACCCGGCATAAAGCAGGGAAAATACTCTTTTTCTTGTCTTGTTGAGGTATAATTTGCCTACAACAAATTTAAGTAAACAGTTTATTAAGTAACCACTAAATTGATCAAGTTATAGAACATTCTGATCAGTCAGAAAATTTCTTCTTATCCTTTTCCTGTCAATCCTCTTCTCTGACCCTGTAGGAAACCACTGTTCTGATTCCTTCCACCATAGCTTAGAGTTGCCTGTTCTAGAACTTGGAATAAATGGAATGTGAAAGTATATGTTCTTTTTTTTTTTTGTATCTTCTTTCACTTTTTTTATTGTCATGTGGCATTTAACTATATGGATATGCTATAATCTGTTTATCTAAGACTGCTCATTTCAAATCACTAAGGTGAATATTGATAGGCAGGGCTAAACAGAGCATTTATAAGACAAGGAGGAGACTTGGCACAAGTAGAGGTTATGCAAGCAGGAAGATGTACCTGCCCCCATTGTTTCCCAAGGACTGAGGGGGATATATACTTTTAATTTTTTTTAATTTTTTTTTTTTTTTTTGCGGTGCGCGGGCCTCTCACTGCTGTGGCCTCTCCCGTTGCGAAGCACAGGCTCTGGACGCGCAGGCTCAGTGGCCATGGCTCACGGGCCAGCCGCTCCGCGGCATGTGGGATCCTCCCGGACCGGGGCACGGACCCGCGTCCCCTGCATCGGCAGGCGGACTCTCAACCACTGCGCCACCAGGGAAGCCTTATACTTTTAATTTTGACTAGAGGAAGCGAATGCATAAATCTGGAGGGAAGTTTGTTGCCTGAGCAAAATTTAGTCTCATATCTAATATGACTCTTGGATTTTAAAAATGACTAATAATTTTGTGTAATGTTTTTATATGTTCTTTTTAATTATCTTAACACTATTTATGCACTGGATCAAGGAAAATGCGTTTTTGGCTATTCTACTCTGACAAAATGTATATACAATAACTTTTTACTCTTGTCTCTTTTGTTTACAATGACTTATAAATTAAAAATATCTCCAGACATGGGACTTCCCTGGCAGTCCAGTGGTTAAGACACCATGCTTCTACTTCAGGGGGCACGGGTTCGATCCTTGGTCAGGGAATTAAGATCCTGCATACCATGCAGTGAGGGCAAAAAAATTTTTTTAAATAAAAAAATAGAAAAAAGCATCGCAGTTTACCCTCTTAAAAACAACAACAACAAAACTCTATACATACAATTGTGACCAACTGCTGAATTTAACCTATGTACATTATGAAGCAATTGCAGAAAAGTATTTCTGATTCTGTAATTCATTCTGCATAGAGTTAAAATCCTAATTTTTGAATTTTGGCAAATGTAATGTGTCTTCTGCATAGATTAATATGATGACGTGATTTTTCTTTTTTATCCTGTTACTACGGTGAATTCCATGAACTGATTTTCAATTTGAAGTAGTCTCGCATCCTTGGAAAAAATCCATTTTTGCTTGGTATATTATTCTTTTTATATGTTGATGAATTTTACTTACTAAAATTTTAAAGAAATTTTGTGTCTATATTCATGAAGGATATTTCTCTGTAGTTTTCTGTTCTTTATGGTCTTTGTCTGATTTTGGTTTCAGGGTAATACTATCTTCATAAAATGAGCAAGGAATAGTTTTCTTCTCTTTTTTTTCTGGAAGAAATAGTATATCATTTATGTAATTCTTCAGATGGTTGGTAGAATTCTTCAGTAACACTATCTGAACCTGGGAATATTTTTTAAAATTAAAAATTCAATTTCTTCATAGACATAACCAATTACAGAATGCTTACTAAGTCAAGTGGTATATGTTTGCCAAGACTTGAAAATAGTTTACTCATGCTGATATTGTTTAGGGAGGAATAATTTGCCTTTTAAAATGGATTTTGTGATTTAAAACTAGGACATCAAAAGGAAATATAATGTTTTATTTGGCATTTCCAGTTTCATCAGAATCATGTAGTGTGTGTCTCTGCATGTGCTAATGGAACGTATTAGGTCACAGATATTTTAATAAATGTGGAAAAGACTCATAATTTATTGTTAGACAACCTAAGATCTAAAATGGAAGGTAATAAGTACCTATTTTTTCTGCTGTCATACAGATTATCTTGGTTGTAAATTATCTAGTTTAGAGCTCTTATTTACTGTCCCATTATGTTATTTTACTACATACCAGGGATTTTTAAAAATCAGTATAATTTGACAAAAATTCTTATCTATCAGATGTGAATTTCTCTAAGAAGACTTCCTTAAGCCAAACTCTTGGCTAGAATACATTTGTGTGGCTCCACAGAATTTCTCACTTATCACAGCACTTATCAACCTATATTATAATGACCTGTTAACTGTGGGGACTGGCCTCATGATCTTGAGGGTGTGTACTGTATGACCTTCAAGAACTGAGCTGTCTTATATAGTAGCTAGTAGCCACATGAGTCTACTTAAATTAAAATTAATTAAAATAAATAATAAAATTAAATAACATTAAAATTTTAGTTTCTTAATCATACCAGCCACATTTCAAGTGCTCAGTATGCACATGTGACCAGGGGCTATTGGACAGTTCAGATATAGAACATTTCCACTATCTCATAAAGTGCCACTGAAAGGTGATTCTCTAGAATATAGGGTCTGTGAAAAAAAGGAAAAGGAATTTTGCCTGTTTTGTACCACAATTAAAGTCCCAGATATGTGGTATGCACTTAATAAATATTTGTATATTGATATCACCAAACCTCCCCCTCCCAAAACCCCCTAAATTTAGTAAGTAAATTAATGGAGTTGACAACATACTACTGTTTTTTTCCAGGAAGATTGCCTAATATATTTTTTGCTGTTACATGTTTTAAAGGTATACTGGTGTCTTTTAAGCTGTACAGGCTTTTAGAAATACCATAACATAGGTCTTCACCTGTCACATATATATTTATTGATATGATAAAGGAAGGTATTATAATCCTAACAAATGTCTATATACTTTAGAATACTTATCAACTATATTATATTAGTATAAATTTAAAAAATATTTAAGTTAAAATGATGATGCAAAAGTTCAGAAGAGCTTAGAACTATATTGAGGTCTGTTATATTTGCAATTGTCCTATATTTTTAAATCATCATTTAAGCCATTCATACTGAATATAATTTGCTAGTGTCTAATAAAAAGGCCCACGTTCATTCAGTTATGTAGTAAGACATGAAAGATTTGATGGGGAGAAGAAATCATTTCTAATTCATGCAAAGTATAAGGTTGCTGGAATATCTAGTTGCTTCTACTTGAAAAACAGTTACATTCCTCAATGTCACAGTCCTAGAAGATATCTGAAGAATACTAATAATACACCATTTACACTGTAGTCACTATGTCTTGTGATAATATTAAAAAGAGAACATTGATATACTCTTCAGATTGTTTTGTGATTCTATAGACTATGAATATATATGCATGATTCTACTGTGTTATTCATTAATTCTTTTAGCAAATATTTATTGAGCACATATTATATACTAGATACTATTCTAGGGACTGGTAATATACATGAAAAAGAAGTAGAAAAAACATAAATAAATCATGTTAAGTAGTGATATGAGTTATGGGAAAAATTCAGCAAAGTCAGAGACATAGGGAGGGCCTGTGATGGGGAGATTTTTTTTCTTTACGTGGGGTGGTGAAAGCAGGCCTCCCTCAATAAATGATATTTAAGCAACAAACTTGAAGAGAGGGAATGAACCAGGAAATATCTAGAAAATAGTTCTCCAGTAAACGGTGTAACACATTCAAAGCCCCTGTGGTAGAAACATACTTGGCATGTTTAAGGGCTGCAAGAAGTGGAATGAGCAAGGTGAAGACTGAGGCTAAAAGTAGTGAGTGGGGGTGTGGGTAGTGAGAAGGAATGAGAGAAGGAGGGGCTAAGGGGGCTTAAGCAACTGGATGAATGAAGCTCCCATTAACCAATGTGGGAAAACTTGAAGATGAAGCAGGTTTGAGATCTCTGAATAAGGAGTTCCAAATTAGATTTATTAAGGTTGAGATGTTGTCAGACATCCCACTGTAGCGGTTGAGATGATTATTGTACATAGATTCCAGAATACAATAAAGAATTGTGGACTGGAGATAAAAAGTTAACACTCATTATTGCAGAGTTGGAATTTAAAGTTTTTAAAATGGATGCAATCACCAGAGGAGGAAAGATAGAAAGAACAGAGATGACCAGGGATTGGATCATGGTTCAGAAACCATTGTTTAGAGATAAACTAAAAACCTGGAGAGGACTCAAAGCTGAAAGATGTGAAAAGGCCACTCAGTGGGGATAGTGGCTTTGCTAAAGGATTGGCAGTCCCTGCAAACCCGTGGAAGCAAGCCAGAAGACAAAGTACCTTGAAATACGTATTCCCCCACCCTCCAATCGCCTTCTATCTCATGTCACCTGTTGATCCCAGTAGGAAACCAGAAGGGCAGGAAGCTGAGTTGAAGCAGTCCCTAGAAGATAAACTTCTAGGACAGATCAAGGGAAATAAGATAATAATAGATCAGTAGAGGGAAAGGGAGACTATCTAGCACACATGGAATGGAGAGTAAGTTGGATTTAAATAGGGTTGGTGATAATTCTAGAAAGTGTGGTGGAGGAAGAGAGGACAAGGAAATTGAAGATATACATAAGAAAGTCATAATAATAATAACGGAATATGCACTCCGGTAAGGAGGAAAGTAGGAAAAGGAAAGAGAAATAGTTAACAACAGTAGGATCAATAGATTATAGGTCCCGGGATATTTGAAGAACTGCTGGAGTCAGGTTACTATAGAAAGTGGTCAGGAAAGAAAGGAGGTGGTGATAAGAGAGGGTGATGCTCACCCTGGCTGCAGTTATTGTTGGGGTCATTGTACAATGACGGAAGTGTGTGGCTGAGGAAGATTAAAGAACAAATAATTAGAGGAATTAGTCTGCGTATGGAGATAAAGATGAATTCATCTTGTCAAGAACCTGAAATGATCTAAAATCTTTCTCATGTTAGTGTGGAAGCCAAGAGTGGTGGCATCTGATCAAGAAGTAGCTAATTATGGGGACATCTTTACTAATTAATGTGTCTGTATTCCTATAATTCTTTTTACAATTAGCTCATATTAGCAAAATGAAGAAAAGAAAAACTAAGGTCAGACTGTTTAGGTGTATTTTCCAGAAGATATTGGTATTATTTTGGTCATATTTTGATTTTGCTTAGGAATATCTGTTAGATCAGAAGTATTTCTCACTACTTAGTGACTATTTTGTATATGATTCTTTTGAATAATAAACATCACGACTTACTAACTCTGCCTTTTGAGGAAATAAGTTGATGTACTTGTCTTTGAAAAGAAGGGAGAGTCAGGAATAGACAAATTTCTTGTGGGTAGAAATTAATAGAAAGGAACCACTATAACAGTGGGAGCCTTGGGCAGGCAAGCTATCTGTTTCCTCAATGTTCTGAGTCTTGAAAAGACACTTTTAATTTTCTCAGAATAAGCCTAGGGAAAACCCAAGAGCAATGAAGTCATGTCACGGACCAGGAGAGCTCACCAAGATCCTGTCACCAGCCATATCCATCTTCAAGAAGAGAAGCCCAGACGTTGAGAATATATACTCTGGGAACAGGGACAGCAATATGGGAACATAGACCATGTAAACTGCCATGGAAGAAAGGGAAGGTAGGATCATGGTGGGATGGGTAGTTGCTGCCATGCCTAATTATGTTCACAGACACAAGAAATATTTTTCTAATTTTGAGGTTTTTTTAATTGTGTAGTTTGACAAAAAAGATTTGGATAAATTAGTCTGCCTCAGGCAACTTGCTGCTGATTCTCCGTTCCTGTTAGATATCGCTGGAGGGAAGGAGCACGTTGGGGAGGGAGGAGAGTTTGGAGCACTACTGATTGGACTTTTATTGCCTGTAGATACAAAGCTGGAGTAGATGACAGCTGCATTTATACATTTCCTCTGTGATTGCTCTTTTTCTTTCCCTTTCCTTTAATTCATCCCCAAGCAAAAATGTGTTGTGGTTTATTGACTAGGAGAGTAAGTTTAGTAACCTCAGAACAATGTCTATTCCACTCTTGCTGAAACATTTTGGGGTACTAAACACATTGACAAAAGAAGGAAACATGATTAGATTTGATCATATGTCTTTTTTTGTAAAATTAATATTTTCTTTATATCACCCAGTTTTACTTTTTGTTATAGTACTTATCATTCTCTGAGTTTGTACTCTTAAGTTATAATGTACTTGCTTCTAGTCTTTTTCTTCCCAAATAAAAATGACTGAAAGGACCTTATTTGCCTTGTTTAGCCCTGTATGCTTAGATCTTGGAATGAAACTAGGCAGAGAATGAATGAATGAATGATGAATGAGTGCTACATTTTCAAATTTTTGATCCAGAAATGCGGTCAGGCAGCATATTCACTAGGAAACACTTCTTTCAAGAAATACTGTTCGCAAAGGTTCAGCTCTTTCATGGCTCATGTTTTAAGGAAATAACTCTACTACAAACTCAATTCAACTAAACATAAGCCTTTGAAGTACTGCTACATGAAACCTCATCCACATATACCTGTAAAATGCAAAGATGGAAACCACAGAGTTTAAAATGGTGCTACATTATAAAAGAAATTCAATAAAATAAAATAAGTTATATATATATTTTATATACATATATTCATCTACAGTTTAGATATCTTTTCTAAAAATAATTGGACAATGTTTACATTCCTTCATCAATTATTTTGAAAAGAAAACAATTATTAATATTGAATGCTCCAACTATTTCATTCTGTTGTTGCCAGAAATAAAAGAGCAAGCTCGATTTCAATATAACAATTCACATTCTGAATGCTTTATTAGCCAAATTCTGTGATAGTTATTTATTCCAGTGTTTCCTCCAAAAGGTATATAACTCCATTCGTTTTTGGATCATACCAAAGGATTACTCAAGATGATCTTGCTTTAAATGAAGATGAATATTATGATTCTAAATATAATGATTCAGTGATTTTTTTTTTTTTTTTTTTTTTTGTGGTATGCGGGCCTCCCTCTGTTGTGGCCTCTCCCTTGCGGAGCACAGGCTCCGGACGTGCAGGCCCAGCGGCCATGGCTCACGGGCCCAGCCGCTCCGCGGCACGTGGGATCCTCCCAGTCCGGGGCGCGAACCCGGTTCCCCTGCATCGGCAGGCGGACGTGCAACCACTGCGCCACCAGGGAAGCCCGATTCAGTGATTTTTAATGCACAAAAGCAGAATAGAGTCCAATACACTTACTAATCTATGTCACAAGTGACAAGACTATCACCAAAAATTACCCAGAAGGTATAATCATAAATTATATAATGTCCATTAACATTGGTTTGAAAGGACATTCTAATAGGCAAACAGATTCACATAGTGATGAAACCAGCAGTTCCTTAAAATTTTAATATAAGGTAGATCTACTTTATTTTAAAGTAATAATTTTCTTTAATAATCAATTAAATGAGATAAAAATATTTGTGTTTTCTTTTTGGAAAAGCTACACTGTGAAAAATTTGATAGAGCAAATAATTTCCTTTGAGAAAAATGGCCTATTATGTAGAATATTAAAGATAAAATTAGATTTCATTTATCCACCCTCATTTTGAGAACTCTATTGTCAAGTGTTATAATATCTCTTGGTTTGACATTTGTTCTCAGCTTCAAAAAATAGCAAATAGTTGAAGACATTTTTTGATATCACTGGAAAAAGTCATTGCTTAGTCACTGAACTTAGAAAGTTCTGGAAATGTAAACAAATTGAACATAACCATCTGCATTTGCTAACATAAACTGAGGCAGAATCTCATTACAGAAAAATGTTTAATTGAATGTCATTTAACATTTTAAAATCATAAAGACAAATTGTTATATTTTCATTGGATCTATAGGAAATTATACAAGTTTATTGCAATAATAACTTATTTTATCCAGCCAAACTGGATTTTCCTTGCAAATTCTTCCTCTATTTTAACCCTCATGAAAATCTGTCCCAAATTTCAATATGTATGCACATATGTGCATACACAGCCATACAGATGTTTGTCGGTATGTCTTATGTCCTGTTTCCTGCCACTATCTTCACTTTGGTCCAAATTTGTTCTTACCTGGATTACTGTTTCTTTCTGTCTTTCACAAGTTCATTTACAGGCTTGTCTGATTCTCCTTACATAGAACAGAGTCAGTACCACCCAATCACCTTACTCAGCTGAACTAAATCCTATTATGGCTTTCAAATGCCATTTTGAAATCTACACTTATTCCCCTGGCTCTTATGGCTCTATATAGCGTTCCCTGTCTTTTGTATTTGCGTGTGGAATCTCACAAAAATTGTTTCTGGCTAAGGATTTGATTAACCTCAAAAGGAACAAGGCAATGGTTGTATCAGGTTACTCTTCATTCAGAAATGCCTGTCCTTTTAGAATGAATCAACTGCCTGTTAAAATTTTGGGTATGATATAAGCTGGAAGCAAAACCCTTGTGAGTTTGGGGTTTTAAGTCAATGGTATAATACATTTTAAATCAATGGTATAATATGATGCTCTTTCCCTATTGCCTGACTACATTGGTACAGTAACCAAAGCGTGAAGGTAGGAGTGGTACTCTCAGGATTATAAAGTGACACACTTTCCAAAATTTTTCTATTTTCCCCAAATGGCATAAGGCTACATGTTAAAAAGTATTTGCGTGAAGGGAGGAAAACAGTTTCCGCCAAGAGCCACAATAATGTCTTATCAAATTGGAAGCAGGCACTTCCAATGACCTCATCTTTATTTTATATCTTTGTTTTATAGTTTGCATCAGTAATTTGTCTTATTTTACTACACAGAGAGGCAATGAATAGTGTTGCTATTTTGGCTGGGATGAAGAACTCTAGGAAAGTGTACCATGTTTGTACCATGTAAGCATGGTACATGTAAGCATGAAGGAACACACATGGAACTCAAGCTATCTGTTGAGATATATCCTACTGTTTTTTAAGTCAATTGATAAAAGTTAATGGGCTGGTTCTGACCAGTCCATCAAAGACAGAGTCTTGGGCTTCCCTGGTGGTGCAGTGGTTGAGAGTCCGCCTGCCAATGCAGGGGACATGGGTTCGTGCCCCGGTCCGGGAAGATCCCACATGCCGCGGAGCG
>NC_041226.1:60524393-60538566 GCF_002837175.3 Physeter macrocephalus
AGCGGCTAGGCCCGTGAGCCATGGCTGCTGAGCCTGCGCGTCCGGAGCCTGTGCTCTGCAACGGGAGAGGCCACAACAGTGAGAGGCCCGCGTACCACAAAAAAAAAAAAAAAGAAACAAACACAGAGTCTTCAGGAATGAAAGCTTTGAGTTTCTGCAAGAGGAAAACAACACTGCTACGTTGAATTTCTGGCTGAGGGTAAAAAGAAAAAGAGGAAGGATATTGTTTATTTTCTTTTTAAAAAAAATAAATTTATTTAATTAGTTAGTGTTTATTTTTGGCTGTGTTGAGTCTGCGCTGCTGAACGCGGGCTTTCTCTAGTTTGCAGCGAGCGGAGGCTACTCTTCGTTGCGGTGCGTGGGCTTCTCATTGCGTTGGCTTCTCTTGCTGCGGAGCACGGGCTCTAGGCATGTGGGCTTCAGTAGTTGTGGCGCACGGGCTCAGCGGTGGTGGCTCACAGGCTCTGGAGTGTAGGCTCAGTAGTTGTGGTGCTCGGGTTTAGTTCCTCTGCGGCATGTGGGATCTTCCTGGACCAGGGCTTGAACCTGTGTCCCCTGCATTAGCAGGGGGATTCTTAACCACTGCACCACCAGGGAAGTCCCATATTGTTTATTTTCTGATGTTATGATCAGTTCACAATAAGTGAGGACTCTAGTAACTATATGCACGTCTTCCTTCCTTATTGGGTATGCATACTTTTATGCATATTATTTAAACTTCCCTTTCATGTACTTCTGCTTTTTATATAAAGTATGTGTAGTGGTTAATTTTATAATTTAGTCCAAGAATTACAAAATAAGATAGAATTTTGCCAGAAAGAGAGATGAGATGAATACCATCAAAGATGAATATAACTACCACTTAGATATATTTTGTTTATATGACTGATAGTTCACTTATGTTTGATGAGAGGATTTATTTGAAAGCTTACCTGGGGGAAAAAGGAATGATTCAGAATACTGACTATCCAAAGGTGAACTGAAGATTGCTTCATCTGACTCTTTCAAACTTCTTGTAACATGCTTTACTGAGGCAAGGAAGCCAAGAATAAACACATTTTATGGATTCCCTTGATACTCAGGTTTTGCATGAGGCCTAGCTTCTGCTGAGCAGATGTGCATGTAGGACAGCAGAGAAACATATTTTGAAGTTAAGGCTGCACTTCCGCTGCCAGAAGAAACATCACAGCCTATGTTTTTTCTCATTTTGTGGAAGCCAAAGTCCCTCTATGGGACACCTAGCTTAATGAATTTTGAGAGTGCAGGATACCTTTAAGAAGGCTTGGATGAAAACAGAGGTTTGTTTCTAAAGCCATTGTGTGCGGTGCCATTACCCAGAGTTCTCAACTTCTTTATCATTGAAGAAAGAGCAGCAGCTACCATAGGCCAGTTGCATGTTGACAATGCAGAATTGCTGAAAGCAACTTATATTTTCTTAAAGTGTATGTAAAACTTTTCTTCAATTTATCATGTTAATTTAAAAAATTGTATCAATCGGGGTTTTTCAGAGAAACAGAACCAATAGGATAGGTAGATAAATGGATTGACAGCTAAAATATAAATTTATATATTATAATATATATAAACATGTTAATATAATATATGTGATACATCTTAATCTTATATATGTGTGTGCATATACATACACAAAGGAATTGGTTCACATAATTGTGGCAAGTATTGGGGTTGGCAAGTCAAGTATGAAATCCATAAGGCAGGCCGGGATCTCAAGAAGGATTTCTATGCTGAAGCTAGAGGCAGAATTTCTTCTTTCCTCAAAAACCTCTGTTTTTGATCTTTAGGCCTTAAATTGATTGAATGAAGCCCACCCACATTACCCACAGTAATCTACATTATTTAAAGTAAACTGATTTTAGGTGTTAATCACGTCTACAAAATAACTCATAGCAACATCTAGACTATGATGTCAGGTTGTTGACCAAACAACCTGACACCATAGCTCCTAAAGCCATCACCCTGGGAGTTAGGACTTCAATTTAGGAATTTGGGGTGGGGGGACACACACACATTCAGTACATAACAGTGCTCATTTCTTCTAAATTATTTCGCCACCATGTAAAAACATGTACACACTTCAAGGACCTGCACTTCTATGTTTTCATAGAATTTTGTATCTCTCATTAGTGTTACTTTTTATCGAAATGGATATTATATAGTTTTTCACTGTACTTACAATTGAATAAAGAGATGAGCTGCTTTGCAGAAGTCATCTACATATATATATAATCAATCTATGATTATCAATAGATATGAGGCATATATCTATTTAATAAAATTAAAATATTCAAGTATATTTCTCTGCTCTTATTACTATTTAGTAATATTGCTATTTATATTTCATCACAAACTTGCTCTTTAGATCCTTGACTATAAGAGTTTTATATAGATTCCCTCATGGAAGATTAAGACTGATCATATCTTAGTCAATTCAGTTCTGTCAATGTCTTATTGAATGATTATGGAGACAAAAACTTAAAAGCATATTGAGAAATACTCTTCTCTTTTAATAAAATCAAGTAATTCTAGAAGTGCACAGGTTTCCTAGGGCTGCTAAATGTATGTCCATAAATACAGACTGCCTACTTCAATCCTCCATGGTGATCCAATTGCTTTGAGTAGTCTTAATTGTAATCACTAAAGAAACAATGTTTCCCATTTATTGGGGTCATGGACAGACTGATTTCTCTTATAACTAGAATACTTTTGGTGATGGATATTATGTAGTGACTAATTTTGGACCATCATTCTTTAAATTGACCCTGATTTTCAGTGTTTCTTTAATGCAGGAACACAAAGAAGCCTAAAATTTTTCTAATAGTGTATTCTGAATAATAAAACAAGATGACTACCTCAGCAGTCTTGCCCTATAAACATGATCCTCTTTGAGAGTTTGCCCCACTCCTGATCATTTTAAACTTTGATTGTTTCATACAGGTCTATTTCTCACTAGGTGGCTTATTTTTCATTAGGCTTTTAAACATTTAAGGTGTGCTCAATACAGAAATGTAAATATTGTTACTTTATCTTTTTTTTAATTCTGCATAGGGAAATAAAAATAAAGTGAATCATAAAATATTTGTCACTTGGTTTTAATCATTAATACAAATTAATACCTACTTCATTTAATTAGAAGAATGCATTCTAAACTAAAACATACATAGGTTTAATTATCCGTATTTCCATAGTGAGGTAACAATATTCCTTAGGAAATTCCCTATACAGTGCTTTACAGATTTCTAAACGATGTTTAATTACTCATTTCATTCCATTTCCTGTTCCATCTGCCCTTCTGGATTACAAGGTTATATAATTTGGGGTATTCAGAGTCTTTGCCAAGAATTAAATCCAACCTTTCTTACTTCCTCTAATTAAACCATAGGCACAGAATTGATATAATTTCTTCATATTTATGAATACTGGACTGAGTAGCACTTGATGTTTAGGTATCCTTTTGTGCTGCTTTTGTTCTTTGAGGTTTGAATATCAAATATCATTTTTAATTAATATTTGCTGAATATTTTAACTTAAGGAAATTGAGGTAACAGATGTATTTGTTAAAAGTAACTGAATATTTTCTTTGCAATACTTTTGGGCTAAATCCACATTTGAATGTAGTTTAAATCTTCCCTTTCTCAGCTAATTCAGAAACCATGAGAGTTGTGAATATTTAGTATATAATTCAAAGTTTCTGCTGCATTTTGATACAAAAAGGGAGATAACAAAGTCAAATTCTTTGTTTTAGGGAGAAAATGAAGGCTACTGAGAAATGCTTCTAAATGGTGCATAACTGTTTTATGAATCAGGCAGAATGAGTTGGTGTAGGGTTATAAAACAATTAATGTTATTCATTGGGCCTGGAGTAGTAAAGTAAGAGTTCAGTGCTAATAGCATTTCATCATTGGAAGTCACAGAGAACAGGAACCTATTTATCACTGAGCTCTAACTGCAAGTACAATTTATGGCTGGAAGTTTGTGTTTCTGTTATGCTGACAGAACAAATAAAATGGGTAAAGAATTAATTTTCTGGAAGTCAGGTCAACAATGAAGACATTTAAAAAGGATAGGATAAAACCAAAAACAGGGAAGAAATTGCTTCAACGCTGAGTCACACTGGTGAGCTGTATTATCAAATAAAGTTAATCAATTCAGTAGTAATTTAAACATTTCTTCTAATTTTCAATTAATAAAATATAATGTAAGTCACTGGAGATTAAAAAAGGCTTTTAATTTTATATTCATTAGTTTATAGCATACAGCATATAAACACTGACTTCATTTATAGTATGAAGTTCGCTTGAGTAAATTACCAGAAGCATCAAAAGAAACTGAAGCATACCCAGCATTAAATGGATACAGCAGACACTACTAATTACGAGAACATTTTAATATTTAGGATACTTCATTATTCACTGGGCAGAGAATATAAGCAACCAGTCACATTACACATTTTTATGGCAGGACTGAAAACATTTAAATATTAAAATCAGAAATTAAAACAACATTTTAGAAGAAAAGAAATTGAGAGAAAAACATAATACATATTACCTCATTGCATAATGGTGCAAAGTTTATGACCTGAACTATGAAGTAATTGTGTATTCACTGCCTGCCTAGATGTGATAGGGTGAAAAGCTTGAGCTTATAGTGGTAAAAGAGATTTTTGGAGCAAGAGAAAAATGTGTTAAATGCTGCCAAATCTAGATTTCAAGTCTCTATAACTAGATTTTATGTTATACAGTAGTCTAATTTGACAAAGTGATAATAGACTTCAGCGAGAGAAGAACCAAATTATACTGGCTCTGAATAGAAAATCTCATTTGAAGACGCAACTACTCTCATGTTTAGCTAGAGTATTACACTTTAATGAGAAACAGGCACTCAGATGCCAATCAGCAAGTCTAGACACTATTTCAATATTGTGTGACCAGATGAGAACTCTAAATTTGATTCTCATGTTCTGAGAATTAATATTCAACATTCATGGTGTAACAGACCTCTGTACATTTTCCTTGTCCTGCTCTGAAGGAGAATAGGAATATTTCTGCCTCTGTTCTTTCACACTTTTACCCACAGATGCTTTGATACTGATATATTTCTAATCATGGAATTCACTTGCTTAAACTCCATCAGTGGATTCCAATTACTCTCAGGATACAGCTAAAAATCCTTAACATTATCCACAAAGTCTTCCATTGTCAGTTCCCACTTAACTTTCCAGTTTTATCTTCTATCCGTACACAGTGACTGTACTGAAAATACTTAACATCGGTAAAGCACAGGCATGGAACTCCCAGGAGAGACTCCAGCTAACGGGCCCATGCTGTGTCAGGCATTATCTCTTAAGTTTTTGGATCTTGGGTGGTTGGAGGATTTCTACGTGACGCTAGGAGTACATGAGGGGCTCAGGGGTAAAGACCCTTTATTGCTCTTCCCTCAGCCACCCTCCTTCTAATCACACTAATACTTCCTCTGACATATAAAGGTGTTAAACTCCTTCCAATCATTGAGATCTTCATATCTGGTGTGTCCTCTTCCTGAAAAATCTCTTCTGCTCCCCTAACATTTTCATCTGGCTAAGTATTACACACCTTCCAGGTCTCAAAGTGTTACTTGATCTTCATCACAGATTGGATTAAGTTTTTCCAGTTATTTTCCTCAGATACTATCCTGTACTTCGCTTGCACAAAATAAACTGATCTTATTAGATATTATTTCAATAATTACTTACTTAGCATCATTCTCTGACTCTAAAGCAATGGTTTTTGTATAGTGGAGCTATAATCACCTGGGTTCATAGTAAAAAATGCCAATACTTGGAGTCCACTCTACAACTAATGTATCAGGTTCTTTTTGCTATGGCTCAAGCATTGATAGTTTAGCAAGATCCTTGGTGATTCTTATGCAAGTTACAACTTAAGAACCACTCTGTTGAAGACAGCATTTAAGAACACTTTGCTCACTTAGCACAGACCACAGAGCGTAGCATACAACTGGTACTTGAAATTTTGTTGAATGAAGAATGTACATCAAAATTAGTTCACTTACATGAGTTCAGTTTCAAGTGTCAGCTTGTGAACTTATATAATATGGAATAAGCTGGGAATTGAGTTAAAGCTTGGATATAATAAAAATTTTATGCCACATTATTCAATAATCATTGATGCTGAATCCTTCAACAGGAGAGTTTTTCCTGCTTCAAGGCAGCTGTGGGGTAGATGCCATATTATAAGCTCTAAATTATTGTTCAGTATTAATCTATCACTTCCCCCATGTTTTTTCTTCCTTGCTTCCTCCTACTCCTCTTTATCTTTTTCCTTCACCTTTTCTTTGTTTATCTCTATTTATATGTTACCTTTTCATACCTTATTAACTCCTCAACTTATATGTTAGACTTCTCTGGTTCCCACTGGTACCCAAGCAGATGGTTTCAATCTTCTGTAGCTCTCAAACCTAAGAAAATAAGGTAAATAATGTGTGTGAAAAAAAGCATTGAAAATATAAAGTGCTATACCAATGATGATTGCTGTTTTGATACATAAATCAGAGGACTACGTTTTTAGTACTAGTGATGACCTTTTTATACTTACAAGCTTATACATGTTGAATAAGACAGCATCAATTCCCCAATCAATTAAATTAGGAGTAACAAGATCTGTATTTGCATGTCATTATATTTTGAGGCTCAGTTAAGTTTTGAAGTTCCTTTAAGTTACTGTACAAAGGTTTTATAAAACATTATTTTGACACATAGAGTCATAGTCCTGTGCAGGTAAACCCCCAAATAGTTTACTGTGTAAGATTACCATTCAATAAACCCATATAAAGTACCTATGTATCTCTGAGTGAAAGATTGGAGTTTTTCTGCTTCTGGGAATGTTAATGTTAAGATAATGGAATATTAGATTATGAAGAACCTTAAAGACCTTCTAGGCTAAATGAGAATTGCACAGGTAAATATGAAGAACTTAGGGAATTGGTCAGTTCAGTGATTTGTTCAACTAAGAAGAAGCAGACGGCTTCCCTGGTGGCGCAGTGATTGAGAGTTCGCCTGCCGATGCAGGGGAACCGGGTTCGCGCCCCGGTCCGGGGCCTGTGCCCCGCAACGGGAGAGGCCGCAACGGTGAGAGGCCCGCGTACCGCAAAAAAAAAAAACAAAAAAGAAGAAGCAGCAGAAATGAGATGAGAAGTCATAACCCCTGACTCCCAGTAAAATTTCCATTTCACCACATGATAAAGGATTTTTACTTATATTACCTAACTATCAAAAGTGTCTATAGCCTATGTCACTCACGGAAAATACTCATAGCTATGTCTATTTAGGTTTCTAAGCAAAGAGACTGCAGTTATTTTCTGATTACTAGAGTCTACCAAATGACAACATCTTTTCAAACAATAGGTTAGCTTGAATGTAATATATATTTCAGTTTTCAAAGCTACAAATTTAACAAACATAAACTATCTCATTTTCACAGAGAGGAAAGTTGCCAGTAAAATATGATATAAATCTTGTTACAAATTAAGAGACATATGCCCTCTTGTAAAAAGTCCTTTTCCTCTTGACAAAAGTCAAGCCTTTAGGATCATTAGCACTTTCTGGAGCTTATTTGAAAACAGGTATTTGTCAATCAAATTCATAAAGATATGCCCTTAACTGCTGTGCATGTAAATTGGAATACACTTTCATTTTTATTGTTGTAAGGATTTATCCTTGGCCAAAACTGATATACGCCCTTAGGGTGATGATTTTTACATGTTTTATTAAGAACCCTTACAAATAGAAAACAATTCTTCTCCTGTTCTACAGGAATAGTCCAAGATGGGGAAGATATATTAAATCACTGAGCCTCCAATTAGAGAACTTTACATTAGATGACAGTCAAAATGATAAGAATATTCCAGAAAAGGTCAAAATTTTGAATACACTTTCCTTCTACAATATTTTCTGTTTAAATTCTTTAGTTCAATTAAACATTACCTATGAAACATGCTTTTATTATGATATTTTGACTGATAGAAAAAGAAAATCCATCCCTACAAGCTATGAGGCTACAGTGTAAATTTTATATCACCATGCTAGGACTGGAGAATAGTCTCTCCATTTTATTGCCCCACATTTTATATGTTAACTATATGTGCTATATTATTAAAAGAAGGACATGGATATTAATTTTGAATGAATGTGAGTTGTTTTAGAAATTTTTAAAATACAACATACACTTATCCGAATGCTTCAGTGTGGTGGTGATAGAAATAATCAAAAAGAATCTCTAATCACGTTTATTAATATAAACTTTTAGTGCCTAATCTACATAGTCATATGACATCAAGGGCTGCAATTTATATCTGTGTTTATTTACTTTCAGGATGTTAATGCTAGCTCCTTCACTTAATGGACACTAGATTAAGTCACCTGATTTGAACTTGACTCTGTCATAGCTGTTGTGAAATTCAGCTTGAAAACAAATCATATATTATCTCTGAGGTTAATGAAATCTTTAATTAATTCCTATTCTTGGTCTTACTCATTTCTTACAGTTTCTAATCTAGTGAGTGAAAAAGTATTTTTGAGACTCATGATGTCAAGAGAAGGGCACCCATCATTAATTAATACCTGTCATGACTTAATGTATTACCGGAGACTGCCAAGTGTGAGAAAGCTCATGTTATAAGAAATCATAAAATGGACAATTATGCCTTCATCTGGAAGTGTTCTTGGCTTTCCAGAATATGTGAACAGAGGTTTTTGAGGACGGTTCCTAAATCTTCATTACTTCTTTTTTTTTTTTAATCTTCATTACTTCTTTTTACACTAGTCAAAGAGTAAAAATTTGACTTTTGAACTTCACCATTTACTTAACAAAATTAACTTTTTCTTTAAAATGAGAGTAATGCAGCACATGATTTTCACACATTACATTTTACTAACACTTTGAAAACAATTTAAAATTACATGTTTTTATGTTGTTTGAACTAATGTGACCATTGCCAAATTAGACTAGAGTTAGATTGTTTTTACATTTTGATCTCTGTATTAATGATAAACCAATAATAAGATAGCCTCTATTGATTTGTACCCCTTGGAAAATTTTATAATCATTTAACAAAAATGTTTAGTATAAATACGGAGATAAATCTTTATTGTAATATATATTCTAATATTATGTAACATATATATTCTAATATTATGTAACATATAAAATATAATGTAATATGATATATGTAGTGGGTTTGTCAACAACATATCTTATGAGTTTCACAAAAACTACTGTACCACAGTAGGTATAAAAATACTCCAAAATAGTTTCCAATAAAAAATAAAAATTAAAAACCTTGTAGATGTCTCTTCCAGTGCAATTTTTTTTTGCTAATTTTCACTTTTAAGTTAATCACTTTAAATCAAGATAGCAACAATGGTGATTATTGCATGGTGATGGAAAAGCTGTATTTTATAAGTGACAAAGCTTACTTTCACAAAGCCGACTGGTTCCTTACATTGCAAACAAAGCTATTTTTTTAAATGAAAATTTAACAATATCATTAAATTTATAAAACCTGTTTTACTTCTCATTATTCATAGGCCCAAAACACACACCTTCAAGTTGGCCTTTGAGATCCAGTGTTTCTAGTCCTTGTAAAACATCCTACTTTTATCTCCCATTTTTCCTTTTCCAGCTTGCCATGCTCAGGTCTCACTGCCTTGGTGTGGGTTCCTGAAACATTCCATGCTCTTCTTCTGCAGTAAGGACTTTCATGTATATTTTTCTTCTTCTAGAAATTCTCTGTGCAGAGCTCCGCTTCCCCAACATTGAACTTTATCTGCTTAACTTCTAAAAATTCTTTATATTACAGCTAAGTCACTTTTGCAGTAAACCTTCCCTCATCTTCCAAACTAGTGCTTTATATGCTTTTAAAGCAGTAATTTATAGTTTTGTTTTTATAACAATTATCTGTATTTTGTGATTTTTAACTACTTGGATGACTATTTGTCTTCTGCCACTAGGCTGTGACCTGTCAAAGGGTAGAATGTCTCATTTTTTCTAACCTTTTTATTACCAAAGCCTGAACATAGCAGGCACTAAATAAGTTCAGTCTAAATGAATGAATGAATGGGTAGTGGACACCTTAGAAAATGCTAATTTATTTTATATTGAGATATTAAAAAGATTCTAAATAATACAGTATCTTCGGATGTCTCTAGTATCTATAAAAATGAGGTCCTCGCACACAAAATTACACCAAATTTAAACTGGTTTTGAGATCAAAATCTCATTAACTAAACTAAAATAAATTCACGTCCTGCACATGTATCTGTTGGATTATATCTATGCTTGCCTAGCCCTAGCATACTGGAAGTTACTTTCTATTCCTAGCTGTTTTTTGTTGTTGTTGATGGGGATTAATTATTTACCCAGTCATTTCTGATGACAGAGACTTGAAACTATTAGTAAATTCTTGAACATGACATTCTGACAATGTCAGAATATGAATTTACTGAAATTTCCATTCCTGACTTTCTACTTTATATAGGAAGAAGATTAGTGTTGGAATAGTTTTCACTTACTCTCAACTGAAATAAATGAGTTAATAAAGCTGAGGATCTCAGAATCCCCTGAGGAGAGAATTTTCAACTGCATGTTTTTAAGCATCACTCTCCTGAGGGAATTTTGAAATGCAAAACACCCCTTCAGTGATGTGCCCTATCCAGCCTCTAAACTTCTAAGAGGATCACTGCAAAAGTGCAGCATTGCTGCTGCTGGAGGTGCATCAGACTTCTTATGTGTTTTACGGTTGCAAAAATGTTGAAAACTATTGACTTAACTAGGAGAGCTAGGCTATAAGAGAAAGGTAAAGCATTATGGGAAACTCAGTATTTTCAGCTAGATATTTAATAAGCAGCCTTTCTCTTCCTATTCCGCTACCACTGTCATGGGTAAACCTTTAGATGACTAATAACGAGGATTTATCCCTATCTCTCAAGCTTCCATGACAACCAAAATTTCTTTAATTTCAAATTTAATTTAAAACTACTTCTTTTAGTTTTCTCTGATTTTAGAGAAAATGATAACTATATTTAGTAAAAGGGAAAATAAGGTTTTAAAACTCAAGAAAATAAGGAGTTGTCTATAGCCTTTATTTCAATCTTAGACAAACCTACACCAAGGTAAACCCTGCTCAGAATCTGTGTTTGTCTTTTCAGCTGAAGAGCTTTAAACTGGAGATGCAAGTGATAGATGGGTAAAACCATTACATATTTATAGCATGCTGATTGGAACTAATTACAGAAGCACATAAATGTGGAATTTATTTTCAATAGAGCTGGCATCAAATTTATAGTACCATTTGCATTCAGTTAACTCTACAAGGAATCTTTCTCCATTTTTAACTTTGAGACAATAAAATATTTTTTTCCTCAACCAATTGCTAAATGGCAGCCTTGAATTCCAAATTCAACTTTGATGTTCCATTGACATGAGAAACCAAGAAAGTAAATTAATTTTTCTAACCAGGAAGACACACAGAAAAATTAATGTTTACCTCAGAGTTTTGACATGTACACAATAAGAAGTTTCAATGTCTTTTATTTTACAGGGTGTCTAATACACATTAGACTTCTTCACAAACATGCTGGCTCTTTTTCTATTCAGTCATTCTACGTTTGCACTTTCCCATCCTCTTGAAATTATACTTCTTCTCATGATTATTTTCAGTGAAATCTGAGTAGAAGTGATTTGTCTCATTTCTAGGTGGACTATTTAAAATCCAGAGGATGTTTTCTAACATTATTTTTTCCTCCTGAGACAATATTTCTAAGAGCAGCTACTTTGCGAGGATAACAATGACACACATCAGAGACTCTTTTAAATAACTCTTTTAAATATGTGATTTGAATAAGGAATTAAGAAAGAAAAATAAAGAGAAACAAAGGCAACCGTTCTTTTTTTAAACTTTAAGCCACTAAGTGTTTGGGCGTCTTTGTTATCACCTAATCTTGCCTGATTGATTCATACCCCTTTCAACTTTGGTCAAACTAAGATAAAACATGGCTGAAAACATAAAATTTTGCTCAAAAATCCCCCCAAACATGCTTGCATAAAACACTCATTTGTTCACCATTCCAGAAGGTGATTTTAGTTCTTGTTTTTAAATTGGATTATAGAAACCTTTGAAGGCTACTTTTAACAGAACTTGGGGCTTATGTTGCATTTTTAAATAAAACTTGTCAATAATCATTGTATTTCTGTATATAGGTATATTGTGTAATTAAGGAGGTCATAATATAACTTTCAAAATTCCATACATTTATGTTTTATTGTTTGCTGACTTTTTGTGATCAGTGTAGCATATTTTCATCTCACACATCTCATTCATATTTCAGTCTAACACCACTAGTGTCTACATAATTCTCTTAGGTTTACTATTAAAACCTACTGAATAAAAATCACATAACTTTAATTAGTTTCTATCATTAGACTACCTTGCAAATACCTTTAACTGTCTCCTCCTTTCTTTTCTGATGTATGCTTATAGTCTATCCATGGCCCTGGTTATTTCCAGTCATCCTCCCCCTCTGGCTTGGGGAGCTTATTACTATGTGAACAGCACAATAAATAAAATATAAATCAGCAACCTCAACTGAGTCCTCGACAAATAAAGGAAATTTTGCCACATTGCCACATTTCTTTGGTCATTTCTTTTCCTACTTTTCTAAAATAACTTGGTCATATCTTCTCTATTCTACTTAAATCTTACTTCTTAGCCTTCCTTTCCTCTTAGTCTCACATCTCATGAAGGTAACAGATACTTAGCAAGAAACTTTCTCAACTTTCAGGCTCCAAATCTATAACTCTACTTGCTTCCATCCTTATCCCTTTCTTTCCTCCTGATTCAAAATAGCACAAGTGATTGCATTTATCAAAGGTGAATTCTTCTTCATATGCAATGCAGTCCATCTGCTGCTACCTTCTGCATCTGCCCTGCATTCTATTCACTTCTGCCTGGTCAAGATCCTCATTTATTTCCTCTCTTTTCTTCCTCGTGCATGTACATTGTCTCTAACAGTTACGTCTTTCTCGAAGCATTCAGACATGCCTTAGAACAGGGGTCCCTAACCCCGCCCCCGCGGTCCCAGTCCGCAACCTGTTCGGAACCGGGCCGCGCAGCAGGAGGTGAGCGGCGGGCTACTGAGCAAAGCTTCACCTGCCGCTCCCCATCACTCGCATTACCGCCTGAACCCTCCCCTACCCATTCCGTGGAAAAACTGTCTTCCACGAAACCGGTCCCTGGTGCCAAAAAGGTTGGGGACCACTGCCTTAGAAGGCTTAGAGGGCTGTAAAGACTAAATGATACAGTATATAAAGAAAATCTGCCTCTTTTTTCCTGAAGAAAATTAAGATTTCATCAGTTAATAAACAATTATCCCAAATAACTTGGAAATAAACATTTATCCCAAGTAACCTGGAAAACATCTTCTCTCCACTTGCTAAGTTAGAGAGATTTAATTACAAAATCTCTTCATTTATGAACCACAATAAAGAATACAAATTTAAAATTAATAATTATAGAAAAGAGCCAATTCATTTGAATCCTTTCAAATGCATTTTCTTAGTGCAATCATCAAATATGCAAAAATAATTAACTTCTCTCTGTGCTACCCATATACTACCATTAGTCCATCCAATCTATAACACATTCTCCCATCACTACAATGGCCCATTTCTTACAAGTTAATCCATGCAAAGGAAACTTCCTCAAATCTTAAAACACACCATGCTCTTGAAAAGGGCAGAAGAACAATCATAATTCCCTAGGAACGTCAGTCAACTACAGCTCTCCTTTTCACTGGAAAAGTTTACTAAGGATCCACAGAAGAAAAAGAAGGTGACTAGGTTATGTTAATTTGAAAAAATATATTCCTAGGTTCTTCAGATATACTCCATACGACAACTCCACCCCTACTCCCCATTTATAACCAGTGTTGTGACATCTCTTGCTTGGAGGCTTTAACAATTTTTTAAAAAGTATTTTATTAATATTATATTAAAACAGTCAAATCTCCTGACTCCTTTTTTTTTTTTTTTTTTTTTTTTTTTTGTGGTACGCGGGCCTCTTACTGTTGTGGCCTCTCCCGTTGCCGAGCACAGGCCCCGGGCGC